>NW_009624696.1:0-7557 GCF_000690535.1 Cariama cristata | reverse complement strand
CTTTGGTTGTGGATCTCTAACTCAAAGTTGGAAACATAGTGCCCCAAGTCATTCTCATACTGATACTTTTTCAAAACCTTTTGCTTAGCTTTCTTGAATCCGCTTGGCTTCTTATACCAAGGAGCCCTTTACTGCCTTTTGGGATGGTGCCATCATTTCACGATGAGTTTTGAACATCAGAACCTTTGTGATCTCAGTTTTAGCTTTGTTAGACAGCTCGGATGGATGTCCCTTGGCTACAAGGATCTTTGTTTTTAGATCCTGCGTGAATACCTTTTTCAACAGTTGCTAATGGATCCTGACAGAAGAACCAAAAATGATGAAACATAACCAAAAAATCCTAAGGGTTACCTTCCACTACATACCCCTCTGTCTTCAGGGGAAATCACTGCCTGTACCTTAAGGGACAAATTAGTCTGATGGGATTTTTAAAATGTGCATTTTCTATGTAAACTATGCAAATGCCTTCCCCACAATGTCACTTCTGATCTTCTTGTCTATATGCAATGTATTACTTCCATTTATACTGAGAGACCAGAGACGAAGCCCGTGACAGGGAGGCCGTGTACATGTCCCCTGCAGAAGGGCACCTCGTGCAGATTCAGCACATTTGATGTCTCTCCAGCGTGGAGCCACTGGACTCCTCTCCTGCCCCTCTCACCACAAAACTGCCTCCACGAGCATCCCAAAACTTGCCTGAGGACTGTAGAGATGCCCTGGCAATGTCATGCATGTTGCAGCGTGGTCATGTGTTGAGTTTCTTTTATCTGGTTGGGACTACAGCTTTTAAACTGTTTTTCCACAGTTTATTTTATTTATTATTTTTAACAAATGGTTTGGGGGGGGGGACGGGACAGTGGAGAGACAGAAAGTGGGGTTTTTTCCCTCTCTCAGAGTGCAGGGATATCAGCTGAATTGATTAAGGTCAAGTGTGGGACTCTAGTTTGAAGTGAGCGTACCTTCCCTGCTTCTTCGCTAGACAGTCACGCGTGGCACCTTTTGTCTTGTTTCTATGAACTATCATATACGATGAAGCCCTAAATGGGGTGAGAGTTGGAGGGCAGGTGAAGAGCCTCATTCTGTTACCATTAGTAACACGCTTGCACCCATTTTGTCTGTAAATTGAATAAGAAAGATTGCAGCAGCTCCTGGTATGTTACATGTCTTGATAACGATTAGGAGGAGCAACCGGGGTTGTCTGGTTATTCTTATTCTTCCAGCATATTTAGCATAAAACCTGTGATAAAATAAGAGCTCTTCTTTTGTGGCAGAATGTGCATTCATTTTTGTAGGTGGCTGTATCATGGGTCTGCCCTTTTCTCTGCTGTGGAAAGCAAGAGGACCGTTAGTATAGCTGAAGGCCAGAGGGGACGTTATCTTCCATGGCCTGGCATGGGGAGCACCCCAGACCAGCATCACCTCGGGGTGTCTGCTCTGGTGGGCCTCTGGAGGCATTAGAGATCAAGAGGAGCTTTTCCATCCAAAAGCCTTTTTCTTGTCGTTTTCTTCAAACATCACTGGGCAATTATTGCTTTGCCTTGCTTTCATGGGAGCCTCCATCTCAAAGCTTCATTTTGGAAGAGTCTTCTCCTATTATCCTAGGATAGGTTTAAGGCTTCTTTTAATTATTTTTTTTTTTTATTAGAATGATCTAAAAGAGGACCTAATAAGCAATAAATTTTCTGTTTAAATAGAAGTAAAAAAAAAAAATCTTGCTGTAACAGCTATAGCTTCCTACCTGTGCACTCTTTGCTTGCAAACTGCCGATCTATGGTCCAACCCCAGTGGCTGCCTCCCTGCTTGTGAGTTAAGACCCATTTCACCACAGCCCTTACTGGTGTAGCCTTGTTTGACTTTCAGGGTGGGTATAATCCCATTGGCATCAGATGCCTCAGTAGGTTGCTTATTTTGTTTACTAATAAGGGTATTTAAAGCTGATTTTGATAGTAGGTTGAATGAAGCTATTTATGGATCAGCACTGGTGCAAAAGTCTATGCCTGCATTTTTCTAGGAGAAAAAGCACAACTTTTGCATGTTTCAAATCCAGTAAATCTCTTAACTGCTGAATGTTTGTGTTATTCTGGTAGTGTGATTTGCGATAAATAGGGCCGGGCACTTTGACTACCATACCTGTGAACCTGCAGGTATTCCCACCTAAAACTGGTTTGATTTTGTCTGAAGCTTCCAGCTGCTTGGATGCTGTAGTTCATCCAGAGAACACTTTTTGGGGGGATAAATTAGTTTGATTTCTGCAACATCCTGGGGGAAAAGGGCATAAAAAAAAATTCTCCATTTGAGCAAATAGAAGAGTCCTTTGCTTTCTCTTCTTCCCGAGCTGTTGAGCATCCACCCCACGAGTGATGCTCTCCCGGTGGGGGAAGCTGCAGTTGGGGGTTTGGACAGAAGATGGTGCAGTGTTCAAAGCTTCTGCTGCTGGAGTGGCGGATCTGCTCCTCTCTTCTCCCTCCCTTTTAGCTTTGCCTCCCACAACCAAACTTCACACCAGTTAGCAACTTTAAAACAACAGGATTACAATAACAAACACATTTTGCTACAATTTCTGGAGCAATGAATTGAGGTGGTGCATGTATATATAAAATACCTATACATATGAATTGATAAATAATCATAAAATAGATTTTTTTTTTTTTCTCTTTGTGAATTCCGGTACTGACTTCATCACTCCTGTTTTAATGCAGGGATTAAAAGCATTGCCCTCGCAGCAGATGTAAGCAAACCCGAGGATGTGCAAAGGGTTGTGGACACAATCGTAGCTCGCTGGGGCACCCTTCACATAGCGTGCAACAATGCGGGAATCAATATGAACTCTGCAAGTGAAGATACTTCCTTAGAAGAATGGGACAAAACTTTTAATGTTAATTTACGAGGATTATTTTTGTGCTGCCAAGTAAGTGTGAAATGCTGTACTGGTTTGTTTTGCATATGGGTAATAATTTTCCAAGCATTTACTTTACGAAGATTTAATAACACTTTATTACTAATTGTCATAATAAATTTGGTCCTAGCTTTGGTGGAGTTAAGGAGAGATTTGCTTTGTAACAGTTACAAATTTTGGTCAATATTTTCAAAAGCAGCTGATACTTACTGGCTGCCCAAGCCCAGACATTTAAGAACAGCCAAATTTTTTGAAGGCTGGTTATTTGACACATCCTGAAAACTGGAAAGCTTTGGAGGACCATTCCCAACATTAGTGATTATTTTGAAAAAATATTGCCAACAGTGAAGAGGGTTTGAAATGGCAATGGGATTTTTTTCCTGCATCAGCCATTTTTCTACCAAGTTTTTATATCAAGTGCTTAAAAAAAAAAAAAGCGTTGGCACATAAACTCTTCTGAAAAGTGAAGACTAATTTATTATCATGTCATTATTAGCACAATCACAAAAAGGGTCACTGGTCTTTCCTTTAATTTCTGTCACAGGCTGCAGGCCGCATTATGCTGAATCAAGGATATGGGAAGATAATTAACACAGCATCTATGGCAAGTTTAATAGGTGAGTGATGAGAGCTAACAGTTGTGCTTCAGAATCCATATTTTAATTACTACCAATGCTATTTGAATCAATTAAACCTGTATTGGGAAGGAGTAAATCACTGACATTTTGTATTAGAGGAAATGTACTACAAAATTTTTATTGATATCATTTTTCAACATTTATCTGTCCTTTATGTTTTAGAGCACTTATTACTTTTTATAGAAGAGGCGGAGTCCCCTTCTCTAACTCCGATGCCCTGGTGGCATGGGAGAGGTGCTGGGGCCGTCCCCAGTAATTCCAGGCGAACGTATTTGAGTGCGAGAAGCTGTGCCCCCATGATGTTTACAAGCCACTCGAAAGCTTTTGTGCCATTATTTGCCCCGGTACTCGCGGGTTTTATTTCATTATCGTTGCCAACAGGTGTCTCCAGCAACGCTGCTGAATCAGCAGTGTCGTCAAAAGCGCCAATAAACCATTGTAACATATGGAATGAAATCCCTACTGCTGAGCTAATCTGGAAGGCAGTTACATGCTGGTGAACTGAAGCCCATGTAACAAAAATTGATCAATTACACAAATTAAGCATAGCCCTTTAGGAATTTATTTTATTGGTCTGGACATCTGTTGCAGTATTGTCCAAATCCAAAAATCAAATGGTGCCTTGGGTTGCCAAGTTAGGCAAGAAAATCTAGTAGCTATAAAAGTACAACTGAAAACCACTGTATTAATATCATGTCCATCTGCTGAATGTTACATAAATATGCAATCTTTTTATTTTCCTTGGGAATAACATTTATTTTTACTGTGCCCAGTTTGACATTCTGTGACATTCTGCTCAGTTTATTGCACAGTAACTTTAAATGTTTCTTCAAAAATGCATTTATAATGTTGTTGTTAATCTTTTTTTCAGTGTCTTTCCCAGCTGTTTTACTTATGCTTAAATACAGGCACCATCCCACTGCCTTGGCTTTGTAGAGTTACAAAATCTCCCAAAGAAACAGAGTTTTGAAAAGAATGCAGAGCTCTCAATTTCAAATGCACCAGACTTTCATGCTCTGCCCTGCACAGTGGGGCTCTGGTCTTGGGCTGTCACCATGCACATCATTGTCACAAAGAAAAATTTACTGGAAGGTATTCCACCCTAGAGAAAGTTATGAAGCCCTGGAAACTGGCACCAGCTGGGGGTCTGCTGGTTTGGCACACTGCTCCCCACCTCGCTCTTGCAGCCCAGAAATGCTCTCCGCTGCTTAAGGAGAGGCATTTCGTGGCTTCTCCATCAGGCCCTGGCACAGCTCTGCTGAGCTGGGAGGCGATGACTTTCCACCACAGCATCCATCCCAGCTCCAACTTGGGGCTGCACCTCCTTGGCTGGCCTGCCAAGCCCACTGAGACCCATGTGGGGATCACGTTTGAGGGCAATATCGGTCCTGAAGTGGGAACAAATGTTGGAAAGCAACCCTGAGAGCACCTGGAAGGGTCATCGCAAGATGCGTTTAAATGCCATTGAAAGTTAATGCGTGCTAGGCCAGAAGTTATGAGACGGAGATGTGTTTACCTTCTGAACCTGTTTGAATCTTGGCATTGAAAGAAATCTAGTAGTTATAAAACTACGACTGAAAACCACGATGTTCATATCATGTCCATCTGCTGAATGTTAAATAAATATGTTGGTTGGTTGGTTATTTAAGTATGTTGGCCAACTGGCATAGTATGAAATGTTTCTAGAAATAGTTAGGGGATATTTTTTTTGTTGTTGTTGTAGGTTGAGTCCTTCCTCAGAGATACAGGAAAATGAGGAGACATTTAGCAGGATAGGGAGGTTTTTGTTTGTGATTTTTCCAGATACACTGCTCAGAATCAGTTTTAATTAATTGAAGATAAGCTGCATACATTTTGCATATGTGCATTTTGATTCTGGTATTTCACTGGAATTATTCCAGACGTATGCTTCAGCAGCGGAGATGAGGCTGCTGCGGCTCTGCGATTCGCACAGGTGTAACTCAGCTCTGTAATTTTTACAGTGAATATCTTTAGCGGTAAGTGCTCTGGTCTTCTCTATCTGTGTGCACCTCTCATTAACATTACATGGCTGCTTCAAGGTCAGGCTAGACGCCTTATGCACCGAACAAGGTGGCAAAAACATAGTGTCAGGTTGTTGTGGTTTAACCTGGCAGGCAGCTCGTTCATTCGCTTGCTCCCCCCGCCGCAGTGGGATGGGGAAGAGAGTTGGAAAAAAGGAAAAACTCATGGGTTGAGATAAAGGCAGTTTGATAGGACAGAAAAGGAAGGGAAAATAATAATAAAGATAAAAGAATATACAAAACAAGTGATGCACAATGCAATTGCTCACCACCTGCTGACCGATGCCCAGCCAGTCCCCGGGCAGCGGCCGCCATCCCCTGGCCAACTCTCCCTGGTTTTATTGCTCAGCATGATGTCGTACGGTATGGGATATCCCTTTGGTCACTTTGGGTCAGCTGTCCTGGCTGTGTCCCCTCCCAGCTTCTTGTGCGACCCCAGCCTCCTCACTGGCAGGGCAGTGTGAGAAGCTGAAAAGTCCTTGGCTTAGTGTAAGCACTGCTCAGCAACAACCAAACATCAGTGTGCTATCAACATTAGTCTCATCCTAAACCCAAACCACAGCACTCTACCAGCTACTAGGAAGAAATTAACTCTATCCCAGCCGAAACCAGGACACAGGTGTTTAAAATGTAATGCATTGATGTCAGCAACATTTTTATCTGCTTTCCTCCCATCTTCTCCATCTGAAACAGGAACCAGTGTCCTCGCTTCCCAGAAGCCTTACAAATTCAGATTTTTTTAGTGACGCTGCTGAAGGCGTAGCTTTATTCACAAGCTCTAGCCCGATTTTATATGAGTTTGGAGGGTTCTAGATTTGCTTTTCCATCTATAAGAGACCACCTTTGGTAAGGGAAGAGGAGGCGGTGCAGGGTGCTCAGCTGCAGAAAGCCCACCCAGTGCCAGAGCTTGGCAAGGCCAGTTGTCTTCTGGAGCTCTTCCAATTCAGAGGGGACAAGTGTCTCAGGAGGGGGAAATTTAGTCTTCTGAATTACCTTCCTTAGATATTCTTATGAAGACAAAAGCATTTGCATGGAAGCACTCTTGAAAACCCTGTCTCAGCACCCACCCCAAATCAGAAAGCTGATTCTGATAGCTTGCAGCAACTTGCTGTTCTCATCCACGTGTGCTAGAGGTGCAGAGCCGATGCCAAAACTCTTATCCTCTTAGCAAACGCCGAATGATTTATCACAGACAGACATGTTTGGAAAGTTTAGCAAAGAACCACTTTTGGGAGGTTACAAGGTTAACTACCAAAGTTGTATGTAACTTGGAGCTGATGCATGGCAATTAATCAAGAAATTACGTTCCACATCTTTTTGAGAGCCCACGTGGCACACTGCGTCTGGGGGGCAACAGGCACACGCAGAGGGCAAAGCAGTTCTGGTGGTCAAAATGTGAATTATTTCATATTGAACAAAAAATGAGCACAGAACAAATGCTGGCAGAGGGGGGGCATGGTATGAAATGCTCTTTGTAGAAAGTAAAAGGCCTCTGAATTCTGACCAAACCTTCAGCACATACAGGAAAAAAAAAGAAACATGAATTGTTGCTTCCATCATGTCTGTGCTTTAAATCTATTCACAGACATCTATGTTCAAGGCAAATGTCCTTATTCACATGCTCAGTAATTTGCAGCAGGGCTTTTGGCTTTTTCAGAGTTTGGGTAACTCAATTTGTTATCATCTTTTCACCCTTTAAACTGACATACTCAAAACCAAGGGTTTTAGTCAATAAAAGCAATAGTGGATGTGTTGGGATACCACGGATGGTAGTGATCTAGAACTGATGCACCAGCTTAACTGACTAAATTAAGACCAATTTAATGCCAAAAATTAGGTAACTCAATTTAATTATCAAAATGCTGTGGGGTTTGCCTGCTGTACCTCACACAAATGCAGCGATTCACTTTCTTCCAGGATTCAGCGTTACCTAACCCCACAGGCTACAACTGCTTACCTTTGTGTATATATATAATATATA
>NW_009624695.1:0-21251 GCF_000690535.1 Cariama cristata | reverse complement strand
CTTCCAACCATAATGATTCTATGAGAGGGTTGTGGGGCATGCGATGCTGAGTCTGTACAGGGGGATATTGCCCTGGGTGTAAACCGGAAGTGAAAAATCTCTCGGTGCAACTGAGGGTAAGCCAGGAAGAAGAAAGAGGAGAAGAAATGAGATGTTGAGGACACTTTATTATGGCAGGAAATTGGACTTATGCAGTGGCACTATCCATGCATCTACTCTCTCTGGTAATTATTTTAGCACTTTGATCAGGTTCAGCCTGGCAGAAGTTAGAAGTCCTGGAGAGAATAAATTTCCCACAAGCTGGGAGTGTGGGGGGAACCACTGAGTAAAATAAAGAAGCTCAAATTAATGCTTCCATCAAGCAAAGCCAAGAGCATTAGTCTTTTAAAGATGATGGAAATGGATAGGAAAGGTATGGTTGTTCTAACCACAAAATCACCTCTGAGTTACTTACTGGGCACCAAAACTCTGTCCTTTACACACCAAGCTGTAAGAAACTGGGCTTCACACCTGCCACAGCTTGTGGTTTGTACTGCAAGGTGAACAGGCCCCAGCACGTGACCTCAGAGGCAACGAGAAGGCTCGTCCTCCTGCTCTGTGCCCAGCTGGGCAGCGAGTGCCTTACAGCACTGGTGTTGCAGAGGCTGAGCTGCAACCACCCCTCTCGGAGGGGCTTCTTTGCTCCAGCACAGTGCTTCTGGGCTGGTGCACGTCAACGGCTCCCAAATCGGAGCTGATTTGTGCTGTGCCAGCTCAGATGTGTGTTGATACCTTCATGTGGATGTGTCCCCAGACAGGAAAAGGAAACTGTGAAGCCATGGTCTCCATTACGGCCTGTGGGCAGAGTTCAGATGTGTGTGGCCCTGCGGCACCTGCCTCGAGGAGAAAACCTCCTGCTTGGTGTTTAATAAATATAATGGAACCATAGATCATAGGAGGCTCTGTTACTGCTTGGTTTTATGGCAGGGAAGAAACAAGTTGGACTGTGTACGTAAGCAAATAGTTGTGTGGTATAGTTCCTCTTGGCCTGTGGGTTGCTACACTTGGATCTAGGGTTTTCAAGGGAGTATGGGTGGCAGATTCCAGAAACAAAATGCCACTGGTGCTATTGCGGTGCTTAAGCGTCTCGGACCAATGGCAGCGGGAACAGCAGCACAAGCTGCGTGTGCTGGAGGCCTGCTTATTCTGTGGTGCTTTGTGCTTATGGGCCACAGATGCCGTGGCTAGCTGAATCTCATGTGTGCATTCTCTAATAAATGCTATTGACATACTTATTTGGGGAATAAATAAGATAAAAACCACATTTGCATTGACACATTTTAAAGAAACTGAAATTTCATGAAAAATTAAAAATTGTTAGGAAAAAACAATTCCATCCTGCTACTTTTCCTAAAATCCCACAAAGCCTCCTTCCTTTCTTCAGTTTCCTATAAGCCATGTCACATACCTTATTGTATACTAATGGTACCTCATGCTTCTAGGAGTTACCCATGCAAATATTTTATAGTCAGACATGACATTTAATGAATGTATTATATCTGATAAGATTCCTTTACAGGATGATGTTTGATTAACAGATTTCTGGCTAATAAGAATAGTACGGCTAAGCTCAGTGTTAATTCGAGCAAGGCTGTTGGTTTTGAACAGTAATTTCCTTGTACTTTGATTGCAGAATTACGACTCTTTCTTGCACTGCTTCTCATAAGCACCCCTAAATGGATGTTTAGCTACATTATTGGAGCAAGTTTAGACTTGTGGTACCCTTAACTCCTTATTGTCATGCTGTTAGGAGATTGGGGATTATTTTTCTAATAAGTATTCCTGTCGCTTAGCAACCTTCAGTGTCTTCAAACAATTTTTTTTTTTGTTTTTTTTTTTCTCACTCTTGTTCTTAGCTTGGAAGAAACGTCCCTGAGGTCTTACTCTCCACACTCCTCATTTCAGGTTTCCTCCAGTACTTGCCAATCTGATGCAACTAATTCTAGGGAAGCTAGTCAGAAGTTGCCATTGTTTCAGTTTGCAGAGGTGAGTTTTTTTAAAAAGGGTTCTCTTCCCCAGTGTTTCCTTTTAAGAAGCATCTGATGTTCAGTTGAAAGAGAAATCAAAAATCTTTAACCAAAATTCATGCTTTTATTTTTACCTTCTTTTTGGATTTATGGTAGTGGATCATTTATCAGCTAGCTAGGTCAGCCTTGAAGTGCAGGGGAGTGTGTTTAGGAATGTGATGGAAACCCTAGTGCAAAAACGGAGCTGTGATTTAAGCAGCAATTTAGAGATGTGTCATTCCTGCACTTAGTATTTAACTACAGTCTTAGGAACTCAAGTCTTAACATGTATATTTGGATGCTACGTTATACCCTTTGTCTATTGTGGCTGCTTCAGTTATTGACTCCATGAAAAATAACTGTAGTTCTGGATTTTCCAAAATTTTCTTCTATTCTATAATCACCAAATAGCTCTGTGCAACTATGCTTTAGTTTTGCAATGTACAACATTTTTGTCAACATATTTCCAGTAATTGCTAGAAGTGCCACTGTGATGGTTGGTTTGTTCGTTGTTTGTTTTTTTTTTTTAAGGTATACACTGTTTCATCGAAGTTTTAATGGATTTCATTGGCACAAATAACAAGACAAGAATGAGGTTTCAAATAAGCCTGGCCCTCTGGAAGCATCACTTGTTTATACCTTTCCAATTTTTGAAATAGTTAGAATCAAGTGGCGTATACATATTTAGCTGTGTAAATATTGATTGTACAGGACACTGGGTAGTGTTTGAGTAAGTGCATATGGAAAGAACATTTGCCATAGCAGGGGCTTCTATTTATTACTTGTTTTCACTCCAGCCATGAATCCGACTCCCCTGTCTTTAATACTCATTGCTGTGCGCCCCTTCACGCTGCTCCCTAAACATCATCACTTATGGAGCAGATATGTTGCAATCCTAGCACAGAGAAAATGTGATTTGTTTGTTGCTTGGTTGATTGGTTGGTTTGAACATCAACCCACAAGACCTTGAGTTCCAACTTAAGATCTGAGGCTTTCAAAAGGTACTGGAAAGCAATTAAAGCACTGATCCTTGATTTCTGATTAAAGGTAATGACCAGAGTGAAGTACACAACCTGTGGCGAGGCTCTTAACCAGCCTGCTGGCTTTTCTTGTTAGGAAGACGAAATGCCTGGTTTGCCAGCAATGTAAAGCAATACTTACAAGCTTCTTAAAATTGGTTAATTCCAGTGTCACTTAGAATACTTCTATGGTAATAATTCAACATCCATCTTCCAGTATTTCTAAGGTGCTTTTGCTTGCTTAAACTGTCAGTTCTACCATCA
Organism: Cariama cristata; assembly: GCF_000690535.1. Classification (NCBI taxonomy): domain Eukaryota; kingdom Metazoa; phylum Chordata; class Aves; order Cariamiformes; family Cariamidae; genus Cariama; species Cariama cristata. The sequence goes on along the minus strand of NW_009624695.1, from coordinate 17,923 downwards.
GTTGAGCAATGTAATACTTTGTATAGTTTCTCTTGGTAACAGGCTGTTTCTTGAGTTTCAGTGCTCAGTCTGTTAAAGAGTAAGACAAATACCAGCTCACTGAATTGTTTCAGTTAATTTTACAGTGCCCAAGAACGAAAGGACTAGAACCATGTGGTAGTAGGCAGGAACTGTGTTGTGTGCTGCAAGATGTGCTCTTGCTCAGGGCCTGTGACCACTGGCTTTTCCTTACCCATCAAAGAGGAACTTCGTGCCAGGTGCCAGGAAAGAAGCTCACAGGCACTGCTAAAACATGTGGTTTAGATGTAGCTCAATGATGATCAGTAATTAGATATGTATATCAGCTCATCTTCTTTTTCAAGGATGTTAAACAGCCTGTAGTGAGGCTGCACCTGAACAGTATGGTACGTAGGTGTGTCAATGGCAAAATAATCGGTACTGTACCTAGGTCTAACATTAATCAGTGGTGTCATTTGCAACAAAAATAACTGACACAAGTTAAACAATATAAAATGCCATTCCCTTGGTGTCTGGGGTGGATCTGGTCTCTCTTCTTAAAGTCCCTGCATGTGTTGTGTCCCTGTCCACACTTCCCTTCTGTGCTAAACAGTAATTTGTGCTCTATCAGCACCACTATTCTGCAGCCTCAGGTCTTTCACTGAACCGTGAAGTACAATATAGTGTTAAGTTTTTGATACTAATCCTCTTTTGACATCTCAGTGGGCAAATAAAAGCCTTTCAAGAAAGTCTTAGTCTGTTCTATTGATCCTAGGAAAGATTTTCCTTGTGCAAAATTATTCCAGATCACTGTATCACAGATTGCCCATTTCCATGTCTCCTGGGAAGGCAGATACAGGTGTGTTGGGACTCATCTGCATGTCCTTAGGTACCAGTCGTCTTTCTGTATGATGGATCAGAAATTTAGCACACTGAAGTTTGATACTGAAACTGAAGAGTTAGGTAATACAAAGAGAATTGTTTTCCTGACATATGTCTTCAAGCACATCACAGCCTGGAGTCCCGGGAGCTGTAAAACAAACCAAGGAGTCTGCATTGTTTCAGTTTGCTGAGGTATAATGGCCAAAATATGCAGGGCAGGATGGGAGGAACCAGTAAGAGTTGTCACTGAATGGCTAAGTACCCTGCCTGATAAGGGATTCCCATCAGTAGATGTTTACCTTCATGACAGCATTGTGTTAAGAAAATCAGTGGGGGAATAATCGGTGATTCGATGAGATGTTGGCCAATTCTACCAGCTGTAGCATATACAAAAGATCCTGGGCTTGTGAACATTACCTGGCCTTCCATACCAAAGGACCACTGCAGAAGTGTTTTTCCAAAAGGTCTTTTAATTTACATCTAGGGAAACAACAAATAAAAGACATTCTAAAATTACACAAGGCACTGCCTATGGAAGAGGCTGCAGCAGTGCAAAATGGCAACTGCCGTAGAGGCAGGAATCCTTTGAAAACTAAACTTGCAGGTCAAAGGAAGCTTACCACAGCAGGTACAAGTGTGTGTAACAGCAGCATTAGGTGGTGACTTAAAAAAGGCTGTAAATTACCTTTCAGTATGTATGTTCTCCTCCTTTCTCCGTGTATTGAAAATTTGGAGTTCTTGAAGATTTCTTTTAAGAATTTCTTCTCCCATGTGTTTAATGTGCCTCCATGAAATGATTTTGCACACCTGTACTCTTCTTGCCCATTTGGGGGAGTCTGGTACTGCTTATAGAGTCAGTTATGCTACATGTAGATTCAGGGTGTGTCTGAGAAGACTGGGATTGGAGCTGGTGCTATCGTGGAGGATCATAAGATGAAAAGATACGCAGTTGTCATTCTGTGTACTTACCAAGGTTTGGCTACACAACATGCTTCATTCTGCTAAACGTTAAGGTAATTGTGTACCATGTGTTTTTTAGCATGGCTAGGGTGGGCCTTGATGTATTTCTGAGGAGGTTCTGAAATGAAGAAAGTTCACTCAACAGCAAATTAATTACTGTTAAGCAGGTATTCTTTATTAGCAGCGCTGGGGTCGCACTGGGGATTCTCCTCCATAAGTGCTCCCAACATCCGGTTATTCTGGTGTCATTTATATTTACAAGAGTGTTGCATATTAATTGCATAGACAAAGAAGTAATTAACATAAGGCACACCTTTTCTTAGAACTAATTAAATATACATGATCTAATTATTCGGCAGTTTCGCTGACATCCAGTGTCCTTTTGTGGGTATTACAGTATCTTTGGTGGTCGTTTACTTCCTCCGGTGGTCTTTTCATTGTCTCCATCACTTGTCCTTTTGCTGAACTCTTCCCATTGGCAGTTTCTTGGGCATGCATAGAAAGTAGAGGCTTACATAGATACTTTGTTATCAGAACCTGACAGTGAATCATTCTGTTTTGTCTTTCTCTTGACGTTCGTTAGTTCTTAACTAGTTTTCTAATCTAACATTTTGTCCTTCACAACTTGTTTTAACATTCTTTCTCTATCTACAAGGTCTTTTGGTACATATTTCACTAATTATTTAGAAATCACAAAGTGCATGCTTTTGCAACTCCTTTTCAGTTCAGTTAAGAAAAAAACAATTTTCTGATTCAGATGCCATAAAATACCTGAATACAAATACCCCTAGAAAAGATACAGTAGAGTTAGTATCTCTAATCATGAAGATGTTTGCATTTGTGCCATCTTTTTTTAAAGTTCCAAGTTAAATTGGAAAGTTCTTTTGAGAAAATTAGTGGAACTGAGCATGATGAAGCTGTGTGCTGCAGCCAACCTTTTAAACCCAGTAAAAGACATAAGCTGAAGAACATTTCCTGTGAATTTTATTGCAAAGTTTTGCACAAGTGAATCTGCTAACTTAGTTTCAAAAATCTTAGCCATCTGACATTTTAATTAAACAGCCATTTTAGATATCTGCAGAGTTGAACAGGCTACAAATTGCCTTTACTACAGCATTTTCAAATAATCTTTTAAAATCTGACCTAGCTATACTTTCAAAATTTCATAGAACCTAAAATCAGTTCCTCTCCTCAATGAACGAACAACAAAACAACGAACCTGAAAATTGTCATAGGCATGTGGCAGTGCATTGAGTTGCATACCAACTATGCTAAGCCAGCTCATTTGGCAGAATGGAGTGCATGTATGAATCATCAAATGTTAGGTAGAAGAGGTGCTGACAAAGTTAATTAGAAACTGGAGAGGACAGTTTTAAAATCAGAGTTAATGCATTTTTTTCTTGTAAAAATACTAACATGTGTGTGCAGTCTGGAGGGGGTTGTATTTTTTGGTTGCTTTTTCAGAACCTGGCAATAAGGGTCAGATCAGGAAGACTGCACCTTGATTTCATTCAGGTTGTTCCCGGGGAAAGCACTGAGAATGCTACAGAACCTTTTTAAGCTCTCCCCCACCCTACCATTAAAGCTGCTTGGGCTCTTTCAAATATAAGGGCTTTTGTTTGCACAGGGTGTCTTTGTCAAGATTGGCAAAAATCCCATTCCTTACTGTGCCACTTTTTACTGGGTTCTGTCTATATGAACACATTACTGTCTTTTTAGCAAGCTAAATTATGGTAAGCGATTTGCAGTAGGGTGCTGTTAGCAATGTACAGGGCTACAAAGGGAATGAGGGAGGGAGGGAGACAAAGTCGTTCTTTAGCCAGTAGCCAAGTCGACCTGTGAAGAAATGTGGACTGTGCTGTGGTCTGATGTGCTGGAGACTTTCGGTAGCTGTCCAAGCTCAGTTTTGGTTCTGGCTGAGTGTTCTTCACATATTCCCTTTCTCTTCGCTGCCTTTGTAGCAGGGTAAGTAAGAGTGCCTCTTGGTGAAGACAGCGATCCCATTGAGTAGGTTTGTCATTTACAATGGACACCTTTACCCCAGGAGAACCAGTCCCCTGTCACTCAGAAACAGCTCGTTCTATGTAGACGTAGCAGGGGATTCTTTCTTCCTTACAGCCTCTGTTTGCCTTTCATCTGCTTGTCTGTGCAAAGTGCTACAGTCGTCAGTTAAGGCTGTTGGGGATATGGCTAATGAGACCTGCCCAGTGGCTTGCCACAACAGATGATGAAATGTCAGGAGTAAGACTTTGTTGGGTCCTACTGGCATGCAGGCAAGTGCACTGGTCTTCCAAGATGATGTGACATCCTCGTAAAAGTTTTGGGTTTTTTTTAAATTTTGCAGTGTTGCCAGGTTATGCTCTTGACTTTCTCATTCTGCTCTGACCTTGCAGATACCTGGTCCTTCTTTTGTACCTTTATCGAAAGCCGTGACATAGGCCAGTGATTTCTGAGCAGTGGGCTGTGTTCCTTAGCGCAGTGGCTGTTTGCAAGCTGTCTGCTCACAGGGGCTGGTTGCTGTCATCCTCCTTGCCATGTGAGGGAAACAGAGTAGGTGGGGACCCCTTGCTCTCTTGGTCTTACCAGATGTGTGTTTGGCAAAAGCAGATGGTGATGACCGCTTTGTTGAGAAGAAGCAAGAGTACTTCTTAGATTTACTTAGCCAAACTCTCATCCATTCTTAAACAAAGAAAATGCTTCTGGAGTGTGGAAGCAATAAAATTGCTAGTTTAACCACCTTAAAAACTAAATGAAGACAAAAATCTCAAAACTCTTCACTGTCACCTGCTTTTCTGAGGTTTTTCTCTAAATAATTTAATTAAAAAATAATCAGCTGCAACATGCAACGAGGTAGAATTTTCCTTGCTAGTCCAACAGGCTATTAGCAATTAAGAAAAATGCATGCTTGAGAATGATTTTGCTGTGTTCTCATATAGTCTGAGCAGGCTTACTGGCAACCCTTCCTATTTATTTCTGTGTTGAAGAAAAGGTTTTACTCCAAAACGTTTGGTCAGAATGCCTTGAAATTGGGAGTGTGAGAGCTAGTTGGTATCTTATCTTTCAACATTCCCTTAGATAAAGCCGTAATCTTCCCAGGGAAAGCCATTACGTAAAACAGTTGGCTATATTTGGTGTTTTCCTGCATACTGAGATTATGAAATATCTGTGTTGAAGTGAACGGCCTGTTCTGAGGGGGAGATAGAAAAGTACCAGGGCACATGCTTCTTTTGCAAACTAGAATATAATGTAGTAGATAAAATGCTGACCTGCATGGAAAAAAAGGTAGTCACTTGGTCCTGATGATTCCCAAGTTAAACCTCTACATAAGAAGGGGATATTTGTGGTTGTGGTACTGCAGGTTCTGAGTATTCTGATTAAAACTAGAAGATGGTGTTAAGACAGGGGATGAGATCTGTAATCTCACTGAGAGCTGATTAATCAGCCATCCTCCTTTGGACATTTGGCCAGCAACTTTGGCAGAATGAATTCCAAGTTTCTGTCTCTTGCAGTTTGTTTTTTGTTTTGACTAGGAAGAGATTTTTTTTCTGGCTGAAGCAAAATGTTGGCTTCCTCTCTTTCTATTGGTACTACATGGATCTCACTTGCATTTTGTTAGGAGCACTCATTCTCTTGTCAAGACCTTGTTCTTTACTCTTTCCTCGCATCAGGAGGCAGGATATGCCTGCATGTTCTCAGGTTATACTTCAATGGGTGGGTGTTTGTCTGCCTCTTTTCTGCCCTTCATATTGCACTGAAAAAATCATTAAGAGCTGAGAATGTGTTACAGTAGAAAGAGTAAAATTTGAGTCCTCTTGCTGCAAAGTGCAGCGTACAAGATCAATTAACTCCAATGGGGTCCTGAGTTGATTCACTGAACTGTCTCGAAGCAAAACTAGGATTTTTAATTCTTTTACATTATTAATGCATATGCAAGTATTATTCACCATATTTTATATAGTTTGCAGTAAAATGGATGTTCTGGATTTGGGGATTTTTTTTGTCGTGAATCTTCTTGACAGTTGAAAAGTAAGCTGTTCAAATAATCCAGTTCAAAAGAAGGATATTAAATATAAGGAGAAAGGCTAAGCTGATAATTTTTGCATCTGAAAGATCAGGGTCATAAGCATGAATTTTGTGATGCGGCAGATGCCATGGAGACAGTGGTGGTCTTGTCCCTAATCTTAGGGCTTGTCAAGGCTTCCAGGTCAAATATTACCATGCAATGCCATGTCAAAAAATATCACATACGAGAAATAATGATTAATTTTTGTTTTGGTGAACTCCTAATGCTGCACTTGGAAGCAGGTCAGAAAAATTTGGCTGCAAAAGCTATTCCCTGAAGTGCGGTGGTAGTTATTTACTTGACGCTGGTGTTGGCACACCAACATCTCTTTAGAAGGCTAGATTTGATCTCCAGGCGTAAGGTCTCAATTCTTTTTTCTACCTAAAGGAAGTGAAAGAATATCTAACCAAATGGGAAATATTGCCCAAGTTTTCTGGTACAACTTTATTTAACCTAGACCACCACAGTTCCTGTTTTTAAGCAACAGGTATGTCTTGTTCACTTAGTCACATAAAACACACAGCATGATAGAATATTAGCTGTGGACAATGCAATCCATGAGTGTAATCTAAGGAAGCAATTCTGTATTTGCTTGTATCCCGTTGACTTCTAAATGCCTCTAAAGTGTTTCTTGGATGGGATTGCTTGCCTGAAGTAGGGCCTTCTGCCAGAAAGATCTGAAGGAACTGATTAACTGAGTCCTTAATTTTGTCATTCTTTTTCTCTCTTCCTTTGTGTCTTTCCTGTTTGCCACGGAAATATTTTCTCCTCTGTTCATTTAAAACCCAGATCTCATCAAATACGTCCCAGTTGCAAGTCGTGAGCCAGTAAACACTGTGGGAAGTCAGCACCCTTCCAGTTGGCAGAGGTAAAGTTATACCCATTAGTGTCAAAACGGGAAGATGTGTGTATCTTTTCCCTCAAACAGTATGAATTATGTAAGGTTTGCTCTAGTATCCAATTTAGTATTTCCAGAAGCATAAATTAGTAAATAATGGAAGAGTAAGGGAATTAGGCAGTGGCCCCAGGGACCAAGCTTTTCTTTATACACTTGTTAATGTGCATAGTTCCTTGAAGACCACACGGAAAAAGTTATGCTTCTTTTCAGAAAACTTAGATGATCTCTGCCAAGAAAAACAGAATTTTTAACCAAGTTGTAAATAGGTTCTGACACAAGTTTTACTTCAAATATAAGTAACTGAGAAAGCAAGACAGTAAGAATCACCTTTAATGGCCTTAATCACGAAGAAAAAATTTTTTAAATGTTTAGTATGCTTGTCATGTTGCCTCAAATCTTGCACAAGTCAACTGATTTGACAGAAGTTTTCAGATACAAAAGAAGTAATTGAGAAATGTTAAATTTTAAACTACATTTTAGAAGGCAACCATATGTACTTTAGTGTATATTTTCTGCCCAAGTGTTCTGGCTGGAGTGGAACAGATGACTACAATCTATGCAGACTAAACGGCGATATGGAGAGCAAATTTGCTCCTAGTACACATCTCTAAAGTGTCTGACGGTGGGTGGGAGGTAAGGAGAAAGTCTGTGAATAAGCTTTAATAACAATCTGTGCCTGTCCTTTTAACCGCACTGATGAAGCGAGGGGGTATGAGTCATAATTCTTTCACTATTGCTAACACAGGGCAGGGAAACCTAATATGTATTGCCTATTTAAGGTAAAACCTGTTGATAGCTAGATCTCGTCTTTTAAAAAAACTTAGTTTAGTGCTTACTTTTGCTATTTCTGAGACAATGTAAAATAGATGCAAAACCATATTATTTATTAAAAATAACAAAATATTGACCAGTTAAGAAAAAGTTAGTTAGAAACAAAGCCTCAGAATACATCATGAAACTGCATGTGATTTTGAGCCTTCAGCCCTTTTAAAAAACATTAGGTGCTTCCACCTTCTTGCATGTCAGCCCTCCTGCATTGCTTTTCCCTTTCCTGCTGCGTACTCCCCCTGTTTTGCTGTTCTTCCCTCCATCTTCCTGCCCATGCTTGAGCACCGCTGCTTTAGGAATTGCTCCCGTTTCCTCTACCATGTGCTGACATAATGCCAGTAAGGGTACAGTGCTCTTGCAGGTGATGTCTTGCATGCATTGGTCTCTGCTTCCTCTTTTTCCTGTGCTATAGTTGTTGGTGTTTGCAAAGTCCTGTGCTAGTTTGTCTGAAGGGTTTTGGAGGAAAATGCTCACTTGTTCTGCTCATGTAGGACATCAATAAAACAGTGCTTTCATTTTAGTATGTTTCCAGAGGCTGGGCTAGAGGAGAGTGTCCTGGTTTGGCTAAAACAGGACCATTTGTCCTTTCAGTAGATTTTCCTTCAGTTAAGTTTTTTAGTAACTGCACTTTCTGAAGCTGACTACAGGTTTTTCAGGCAGTGCCTGCTTTTGGAGTTGATGGCACTTGATGTCTGTAGCTGCTGCTGTGGGAGAAGTGGGACTGTTATGCAGAAAGGCCCGTGTGTGTGCCTGTTCCCTGCGGGCTCTCTTGAGCTCCACATGGAGGGAAGATGGTAAATGGTTGCACCTGCAGGAAGCAGGACTGACCAATGCCGTATTCCATCCCACCCATGGGAATACTCGGTATAAAGCTCAGGGATTACGGGGGTCAGCTCTCTTTCCTTCATGACCAGCATCCCTGTGGGAACCTGCTCACTCTTCTGCCTCCGACCCCGATCCGTGCGTCCCTGAATCCAGTTCCTGTCTGCTGCAGAGTCCAGTCTGGGACATCTGGGTGCCTGCCCTCCCGCGTGAGCACTGCAAGCCGCTGTGGCGTGGCACGCAGTCCCGCGATTGTTGTCAGGAAGATCACTATTGGTTTTGTATATTTCTATTTCTGCTATTAGTAGTGTTAGTATTATTTAAACTCTTTTTCATTGTTATCATTTTATTAAAGTTTGTTTTAACTTTCCAACCTGTAAGTGTCTCTCCCTTTGCTCCTTTCCTTCCCCTTCTGGGAAAGGAAGGGGTTAACAGAGAGCATCTGCCACCCGCTTTAAGTGCCAGCCCAGCCTTAAACAGTGACAGTGAACTAGATACAAACTGCTGTTCAGCCCACATTTCTGCACTAGCACCGTGATTCAATCATCATGTTGGGATCTCTCTCTATGTGTGAAAGTCTGCTATACTGGCTTCAGTATATATAAATATATGGTTGGTGTATATATATATATATATATAGGTTTCAGTGTCTCCCCAGAAGGAATTTGGTTATGATTACTGTGAACAGTGCAGTATAACAGTTGATGAGAAAAAAGACTGCTTACAGGGGGAAAAATGGTTACTTTTCATTAGAATTAAATTGCTATCTTTATTGCCCAGACCAAGTGTTGCAAATACTCTGATAAAATAATCAAGATTTGATCATATATAAGAGTTAGGTTTGATTAAGAAGTAGAAAATTATAAAGCATAATATATGTTAGGATTGTTAAGCTTGAAATAAGTAACGATAGGACTGCTAAGTCTAAAATAGGTAACCATAGGATTGTTAAGTTTGAAATAAGTAACATTGGATTGTTATGTTTGAAATAGGCAACCATAGAAATCTCACCAGGTGGTTACTGGATTTTTCTAAACTGAGACCGTCATGGACACCAGTTATGTTGCTTGGAAATCCCCTTACCCTTCCTATCTTGATTTGAATATCAAGGATCTTAATCAGTAGAGTTAAGTAGAACTGACCAATGATTGTATGAGAGTAAGAATACTGATAAGGTTATATAACTAATGAAACCAATCAATGTAAAGGTTAAATTTAAGAGTGAGCATATTATGCATTTTTATGTAAAAGAACATATGTAACAATGACTCGACAGAAAAAGCGTATAAAAACTGTTGGAATTTGGTACTAAGATGGACATGATAGGCAGAGCTATCCCCCTTGTCTCCAGCACTGAAATAAAGGAGTGCCTGCTTCTTAATACTACATTGGTGTTAAGGGGTTTATTCCCGATTTCAGTAACAATAGTGCTTTAAAATATTCAGTCATATCCAGCTTGTGTAAGTATAGTATAAAAACCATTCTCATGGAGAGATCTTTTCATTTTAAGCTTACTCTGTCAAAGTGTCTCAGGTAGTTGTTTTTTTTTTTGTTTGGGCCGCATGTAAAAGGTCAGAAGGCTTTCCTCCTCTTGAAAAGACTAACATGGAGTGTGCCAAGGCAGAGCATGGGGAGCTTCAGGCACATGCTGTTGTTTTTGAAGGCTGTCTTCATAAGTAATTTAGTTTGAGTCTCTCTGCTCTGCAAAAAGTGAATGGAAAGAATTCACGTTCCTTTGGTTAATTCAAACTAGATGATTAGCTTAAGAGGGGAGATGTCACTTTAGTTTGAACCAATTCAGCCCTACTTGTGAAAGCATGCTAAAAAAACCTTCAAATGTTCTCTGATCCAAATTCTAGCACTGTCAGTTTCATTTCCATTTCAATGTGAAGCCCTGAGCAGCTGGGAATTGTGGTTGTTGATGGATTAAGCTCCGTGTAATAGACAGAGATGGTGGGCTCTCTTCTGTGTCTGTCAGTCCTGAGCGCTGGCGGCGTAGGTGAATCGTTTGTAGGTGACAGCTATGAAAGCAAAGGCACAGAGTTTTAATGCTTTAGCCAAGTGCCGGTTTTGTTGCAGGGCAAGCTAGTTAGCCTTTAGAATCTTGTTTCTGCAGGTGAGACTTTGCTGTGGTTTGTTTTTCTCCCAAGATCTGTTGGGTTTGTAGCCTAACAGAAGCAAAAGCAACTTAAGCTAGAGGAGGAAAGAACGTCCTGCATTAGCAAACTCTCCTTTAGTGACCTTTGAGACCATTTTGCTGTTGGCATTCACACTATTTTTAAAAAATGAAAAAGATTTCGCTGCTTGTGTTCATCAAACCTGAAGATTTCTTGAAAGGTACTGTTAGCGTGTTGAGACGATAAAAACGCGATGTTAAATAGAAGATTTTGCTTTTATATCTGTAAAGGGATTCTCTGAGGTGCCATGTGATTACACATTAATATACATTCTCACAAAATGACTAATGTTTATTTCTGTATTTATGTTGTTTTCAGAATACACAGATGATAATGCCCTCATTCTTAAGAACTCATCGGTGATTGTTAGAAGAATCCCTGTTGGAGGAGTTAAAGCTACCAGCAAAATATACATTACGTAAGCGTCCATAAAGCATTGTATTCTTTGTTAGGGGTTTCAGCGTGTCAACTTTTTTAATGAGTTTACAGAGGCATTCGGATTGTCTCTTTCTTGTTAAAGCTGCTATTAATTTTTGTTGTCATGGGGTAGACTGTAATGTATCTGTCCCAAAGTAGACTTACATTTTTAGGCGTGCTGGGACATGGGGTTCAGACTCCAACAATGGTAACTTTTAAGATGATTCCATTGAGTTTGTTCTTGGGGCTGATTTTTCTGAGACCCAAGTTGTAGATCCTGTTTCCTCCACGCAGAGAGATTCCTTACTATATGTGTTTGCTTTTATTGTTTTTATAGTAAAGACAGATATGCATTGTAGTGTAAACTTATAATTTGTTCCCATCTCAGAAGAGTCTGATTCTCAGTGGTTGATTATTTCTTGCATTTGGGGGAGAAGGATGGGGGAATTTTGGTGATTGATTATTTAAGAACACCAAAGTGTAGTACAGACTTCAAGCCTCTGATACTTCTATAGCAGAGACAAAGTATCTGAGGACTTCCACTTGCAGTGCTGTCTTCTCTCATCTGTAAGTCTTGGAGTAATTTGTGACAAAGTAGAAAGGGGATTTTTGGTTTTTTTTTTTTCAGTTGCACTGAATGTACAAAGAGAACAGTTTATGTACATGAATAGAATTCCACATTCACTAGACTATCAGAACATAATGTTTTGATGTTCAGGGTTTATAATCTGTCTTCACTGCTTTATGTTGGGTACCAGTGCTTTAAGTTCTGATCACCTTTTTTCTTCTTCTAGAAGTCAGACTGAGCCAGTGAGTGGAACATCAAAAGCAGTATGTAAAAACACAATCTCACACTTTTTTCTACACGCTGCACTTAATTCGAAGGAATGTAGCCTGTATTAATTTTCCAAACTTTAACTTAATATCTTTTCCAGTAAAACACAGTGTATGTTGTCAATACAAGGTATTTGATTCAGCGTCAGAAAAACTGAGTAATGCCATCATCTGCAAAGTTCTAATGTGAATATTGGTATTTGTGCCCAGTGATGCATTGTATTTGATATTGAATATGCTAGAATAGTTCCTGTATGACTTTGTGTTGTACAGATAGTGTATGATCATTTTTAGATGATGTAGGTTCAAGGTTTGCACAACTGAACTTGGTGCCATGTTCTACACCTGTCTGTCTCTAGCTAGTAATGTGCATGTTTGTATAGGTTGTTGTGTGCTTTTTGTTTCTTGTTAAACTTGGTACTGTTTCTTACTTTTGGCTCAGGGGATTCAAACAAATACCCAAACCAACATATGCCATAGGTTTTGAGGACAGTTCTGTGCAGCTAAATGATGCCATTTCATGTCCTTCAATACTTGAGTATTTGTTCCTAAAACTGTGTAATTGAAGTGATATTGTTTGGGCCCCTTTGAGTACATAAATGCCTTAGATTGCTGTGAGTTTAAATATTGTGCTATACAAAGTGGTATTCTCAAGTTCTGTGTTTGATCTTTCCACTTTATCTTTTTAGTGTTAGTTGGAACTAATTAAAGTAAACGACAGAAAAAGCCAAAACGTTCCCTTCTTGTTTGCTCTGACTGTACCTGGTTTGGGTTGTGGGTAGCCATAGGGGAGGGTGGAAGCCTTGCATCTCTCTTGACAAGTCCTCTCTCTCTCTCTCTCACTGTAAAAGCACTGCAGCCTCAGGTGCTTCTGGTGTTGGAGACACAATGAGCTTTATTCTTAAAGGTAACTCCGGCCTTGGTCTAAAGTGTGGGGGGTTTGGTTTGGTTTGGTTTGGTTTTAATGCACATATTTCTGTATATGTTTCAAAGCAGAACCTGGATCTTAGTGTAGTAGGAAGAAAGCACTGGAAAGCTTGCCAATTATTGTTGAATGAAAAGCAGGAAAATTAAAATTATTTTTTTTAAAAGGGATGCAGAAAAACTTGCACTTTGAATATTTCTTCGTTGTCTTGATAAGATGTTTGCTGTCATTCTATACTTCCAGCTTTGTACTGTTGTCCTGCTGTTCCTACAGTCAAAGCAAGAAAGTGGATCCTCTTTGGTTTAGTGTTACTGTTTCTGCAAGGATTTCTAGTTGGTGTTTGTCCTTAGAGGCTGCAGAAATGCAGAGAGTCATGTGCATTGTTTTAGTGCTGTCAAGCACAACTGTGGTCCTTCCTGGCTGAATTTGTAGTTTAGGCCAGCTATCAGGTTTTAGGAAACCACTGTAATGTCAATGTAGCACTCCAGCAATGAGATTAGCCTTTTCCTCCTATTTTCTGTCCTCTTTCCCACATGCTCTGTGTCAGTTTCTCTTTAGGCTTCTGTTTGAAATGTGAGTTAATACATTGACTGTCAATTCTGGGGTTTTTGGTTTGGTTTTTTGTTTTTATTCTTTTCCAAATCTTCTGCAGTATGATCTTAGGGTTGTATACAAGTTTCATGGAGATGTACCCCAAAATGATAGTGGTTGTGCCTGCCACAAGAGAACATAGGCCTGTTTTTCCATATGTCAAAAAGAGTGGCATATGGAGTGTGAAGCTTCAAAATATTTGATCAGACTTCCTTTTTGAACTAGGTACAAAATGTTTTGAAAAGAAGGGAAGTTGAAACTTCTGGTAAGACTTGCAATGGAAAGAAGGTCTCTTTTTCCAGAGCTGTGTGTTCCTCTCCAAAGGCACATTTTCAAGAACTTCTTAGTCAGTAATAATGTGGCATGTGCTTTCCTAAACATGTAGAGAAGGAATGATTAACTGGAGTGAGGAATCATCTTCTGCATGTAGATTTTTTTTTTTCCCAGAGTCTGCTAAAATGGCTCCCTTGAATTCTTCCACTACATTAGGTAAAAAAGGGCCAGAGCTTTTTCCAAGGAAGTGTTTTAATCTCTCTTCTGATAAAGGTAGTGACCTCTTGAGCAGAGCTGTTCAGTTTACCTTGTGAAATTTTATTCTACATTTTTGAACAAATGAAGACATAATAAGCAGTGGTTCGAGTGTCTTTCTGATAATGTTTTTCTAGTGTAAGCTTAACTGCTGCTTGCGCCACAACAGAATTGAACAGACTGGAAAAGGAAGTAGAGAAGAGTTAACCCTTTTCACTTATGGAAAAACTGCACTTCAGTATTAGTGCTGAATAAACAGTGCAGCCCATTCCTAGCTCGTGGCCTGAGGACTTCATTCCTGCAAGCTGTCCCAGTAGGTAGCTGGGAGGGAGGAGTGTGGTTGCAAGGGAGACAAAAATGACAGGCTTGTGCTCTGAATCCGTGTTTTCATCATCATTCAAAATTGGGTTTGGTTTGATAGCAAGGGGAATCCTCTTAAATTCTCACACTTCCCAAACTCAGTTGGATAGTGTGACCTGTGGTCTAATAAAATAAAAGAAATCCATTTCCTCAGTTTTTATAGGCTACTCTGTCATGGTAAACATCGTTATTTCAGTAATTTGAGCAGTTTATTTTTTTCTAGACAGAGTGGTGGGTTACTTTTCCAGCTGATGTTTTGGATTGGTGTTTTTACTTGGGTTTTGTGGGGCATGGTGAGTTTGGCATTTTTAAACTCAGTGACAGGAGGGGCAGAGTTCATGTTTCATGGCTGATATGCCTGTGCTTTATTTTGACAGGCAACTACTGTTCTCATAAAAACATAACCGCATGTATTTATAAATGATAAGACATTAACTGATTGATTTACAAACTACACTGAAAATAAGTTTCCTGTAGTGATGCTCCCTTCTCAAATTAACTTAAAAATCCTTTTTAGGTGTAAATTGACAGCTTACTTAGCCCTCCAGCTTTGGGCAGTTGTGAGTATTTGACAAAGGTCTCTCTCGGAGATATTCTGGAGGAATAAGTTGATCTCAAGCGGGTTTGGTTATTTTAGTTTCTTCTCATTAACCACATAAGTGCTCTTAAGCTGTCATTGGTTTGGACTTTGTTTTGAACAAATACAAATTTGAACAAATTACCCTAGATTGGAAATGCTTCTTTCAGTGATACTCAGAGGACAGAGTGCAGACTTTCAGAGTACAGTAGAGGTTGACTATTGCTCTGTCTCAATTGTGGAACCTGAATATGTGTTTAATTTTTTGTGAACAGATTGATGACTCTTCTGCAACTATTTCTCTGGCCCAGCTTATAAAGGTATATATATATCTATATGTATATATATACTTGTCCAATACTTCAAAAAGAAAAACTGTTTTCTATTTTTAAATCTTTCACTGTGATCTATAGCTGGGTACTGTTGTAATGTGAACAAAACTTTAATTTGTAATAATTTAAAGTATTGCTTTTAACTTTAAAAGGTGTGTCTGTTTTGATATTACCCTGTAAAGAGTAGTTCCCAGTTTGGGAAGATAGAAGGCGAGGACCTTACCAGCCCCAAGGGAATGTTGCAGCATTCCTCATCTTCAAGACACAAAGAAGCAGCACTTTAGAAGCTGTTTTCCATTTTTCATACATTTTGCTAATTTTGCACTGGAAACTAACACAATTTTCACAGAAGAATTTAATCGGCTGTAAGTTATGGACATTTCAGGGGGCCTGCAACAGCCAAAATAGAAGCCTTTCTGGAACATGGATGATTGCATGGTTATTTTTGAATTTCTAGTCATTGTAGTTCTAGATCCACTCTTTGAATGGTGCGCAGTTTCCTAAATTGTAGTATATATACAGTGGAGAACACAATGGAATTTGTTTGAATGCAGACTATGTAAAGTGTGTAAATGTCCCTAATTGTTTATAGGACTACACCAATGTGTATGTGTGGCATATTCGCAGATGTGACGTTCTGAAACTGTTGTAATGCCATGTTTTGCTATGGAACTGCTTGCATTTTTTGCTCAACAGTGTGTAACTTTGTCTGGGAAAGCACTAGTGATTACACTTTTTGAAAAGGCGTAGTACTAGCCTGTTCAATCACTAGCCTTTAAAGTTACAAGGCTTAGAGAGGGCAGGGCCTAATGCGGGGCAGCTAGTTCTTTCTTCCAAAAAGAAAGGCTGGAGTTCATTTCCAAGAAAGAGAAATATCTTCTCACTGGTAACTTCTTCCCTCTCTCACTGCAGAAATTACATGGTGTACATTTGGTTAAAAAAAAAAAAAAAAGAAAAAAAAAAAGAAAAATTAGTTTGGAAGGTAGCCACCAAAAGAAATTGGTCTCCATCAGTGCTGTCCCTAAACGTGTTCTTGGTTCTGTAAACTCATGTGATGTTTTAACTCTAAAATGTGAAAAACTGTCCAAGAGGTGTACACATTTAAGCTTTCGAGAAAATGTAAGTATGTCAGAAAAATGCAGGAATGTAACATAAAGCAGCTCAAAACCGTTACTTACCGTAACCTCTTTAGTGCAGACTGGCTTAGCAAGGAGGCAATGTGTTATGAAAAGTTTTCTGGTTTATGATTAGTATGTAATAATGGCCATATTTGAATTTTGGTCTTTTCCTAGTAAAGTTTTGTGGGTTTGGGATGTGTTTTGTGAACCGTTTGAGTTCAAACAAATTAGTCAAGTATCTGACAAGTTTTCTGTAAGTGTTAATGGAAATTATTTCATCGATGTTGGTCTGGATTGTGTTAGTGTTGAGAAAAAAAACTGTGTCTATGAAACAACCATTTAATAATATGTTGAAACTAGTTGGTTGCTTTTGTGAGCGAATGCATATAAAAGTGAATGCATATAAAAACATGAATGGTTGATCTGAACGACAGGTGCTTGAAGGTCCAAATAATTTACAGTCAGTCCCTTAGAACCTGCTTGTACCTGGCCTAGTGTGTAATAAAAACATTTAAACAAATACTACTTCAAAAAAATCAGCTGGCTTCCATAATTTGATGGTCTAGTTCTGCATAAAGTTTTCATTACCACTTGTATGTTAAAAGGACACAGTCAACTGGAAAATACTGCAGGTTTTGCTTACTGTAGTTAAATGACTTCATATGAAAAAGTGAGGAGGGGGGGACCGTGCAGTTTGGTCGGCCGACAGCACAGGCTGGTCCAATTTCTACTGAATCTTTTGCCTTTCTGAGGGATTCTAAAAAGCTCGATTCCTTTTAATGCTTCTGTGTCTGAACCTGAATTTCAGCAAGCAGAAACAACTGCCCCGACTCTTAAGTTATATGTCCTTTGAATGCTGCAAAATGGATAATAATGATACTTGCACACATCTGTCTCAATTGAATGTAGAGTGGATCTCTTCTCCTTCAAATAGCCTGGACCTTAAAAATCA
Source organism: Cariama cristata (assembly GCF_000690535.1). Lineage (NCBI taxonomy): Eukaryota > Metazoa > Chordata > Aves > Cariamiformes > Cariamidae > Cariama > Cariama cristata. The sequence continues at coordinate 662 of NW_009624695.1, read as the reverse complement.
GTTGAAAGGTATGGGATGGTATAATTTGTTCTACACATGGCTTCAGTCCCCTTGGAAGAAAATTGGATTGGTTACACATGTCTTCAGGTGAGGTACAAAGAGAGCCTAAGGTTTTGAGTGCCCAAGAATGCTCTTTACAAGTGGGTTAAGAGGCACATAAACACCACATAACGGCGTAAGGACTGCTCAGAACATGTTCAGGGCAGGTCTATTGTATATAAGCTGCTGTTTCCATGCAACCTCAGCTAGCGTTGTGCTGCTCTTTACAGGACTAGGTGAGTGGGGGTGTCTCTGGCTGTGTGGGCTTCAATGTGTTTCTAATGTGTGTGTCAAATAATTACCTGTTAAACAGACTGCCAATCTGGCTGAAGCCAATGCTTCCGAAGAAGATAAAAGCGATGATGGCACAGTCTTGCCATAGTAATGGTTGATGATGTCAAATCTGTTCTTTGAAGATTATGGGAAAATTGTAGAGATGTTTGTTTTACCAAGAGAGACACGTGCATACCTTTCTCTTTTTTCCCCAAAAAACTTTCAGTTACATGAAGAAAGCCTTGGGTCGCCCTCCACCATCGTACACTTGATTTTTGTTGTGGAAAACCTGGCCACTATAAAAAGAACTGCCCAGAAAATGGGGTAAGATTGTGGGGGACTTCTGGTGT
>NW_009624694.1:61847-82298 GCF_000690535.1 Cariama cristata | reverse complement strand
AAACTAATTTCCCCAAGTGGAGTCTGTTTCGCCCGTGATGGTAATCGCCGAGTGATCTCTCCCTGCCCTTATCTCCACCCATGAGCCTTTCGTTATGTTTTCTCTCCCCTGTCCAGCTGAGGAGCACAGTGATAGAGTGGCTTTGGTGGGCACCTGGCATCCAGCCAGGGTCAACCACCACACTGTGCCAAGCTTTAGACACCTTCACAGTGGAAATATTTTTTTTTCTAATATCAAGACAACAGTACCCTAGGAACCTGTTTAACTAGATGAGTATAAAAGTATTTTAAAGTACAAGACCTTGATAAAATTCAGCAAAGAAAGGATAGAAAAGACTCTGACACATTTTACTTCAGAAAGAGGCTGCAAAAACTTACGAGAGAAATAATAGAAAGGGATGGGAGAAATTGGAAATACAAGCAGGAAATATTCTATAATTTACCTCATATATAATATGGTTTGGGGAAAATAACCAAATACAAACCTCTCAAGCTGTTATGCCAGCAGAGACCTAGAGGCAAACCTGGACAGCAAGTCCAAAACAGCAGCACGATAACAGCAGATCAATACGATTTGGAGAAGCAATCAGATAAGAATTAAACCACAAAGTATATTTTCTTCATTGCATTTATTTCTAGGCAGCTCATCTCAAAGGGAAAGACGAGCTAATAGTGGGAATTCAGAGAACAGCAACTAAACTTACTAGATTGCTGGAAGAAATGATTTATGAAGATTAAAAGATTTTTAAATGTATGGTTTGACTACAACTCTCACAGAAGAGCAAAAGGGACATATTTAATGCATTGAGAGCCGTTACAATGATACAGCTGAAAACAAGGATGCGCTGTCTGATGGGCTCGCAGACGGGAGTGGGGACCCTCCCAACCACCCGCTCTCTGCCCATGCCCACGTGTGCAGGCAGGCGTGGAAGCACAAGACAAAGCCCAAACTTTTGGTAGAGTCCTCTGTGTCTGCTCTCGCCTGGCTGCAAAACAGATGATCTGAATGCTTTATCACATCCAGTTTGTAAACATTAGCCCTACCCCAGACTTTTTATTAGCTTAAATCAAATATTGAACCTAGCTCAGCTGTTAGAGGACAGCTGCTTGCAAAGTGATTCACTACCGTATTCCTTCTAGGCCACAAGAAAATACAACCTAATCACCAGCAGCATGACAGATGCACACATTCTTAATTATGAAGAAGAAATTAGGCTCTGAACTTATCCCCACATCTCACTTAATCAGAGTGCTTCGGAGGAGCTGCCAGCCACCACAGCCATAGAAGAAAGGAGCTGCAGAGGGCCCTGGAGCGGTGCCTGACAGCATGCAGAGCCCCTGCACGCAGCCCCACTTCGGGCATTTATTGGGGAAAAAGATCTGAAAGAAATAGTGTTACATTGTTTCTTGGAATTTACCTTTTCAGGAATGAACTGTTGGATTTCTTGGTTCAATCATCTCTGGCCACCTTCAGCCAACAAAAGCATGAGCAATGAACCTGAGCCATTCAGGGTGGTTTGGAAGGAGATGGCGTGCAAGAGTCCTGACTCCTGCACCAGTAGGCATCTGCAACAGATGCTGGAGTAGTTTGCCAGTCCCATCTCAGAGTTTCGCACTGGGAAAAGCAATGTCCTACCTATATGTAGCTCACCTCTGTTTTACGGGCTCTTCGATTGACCACATTCAGTTTGGTATCTCAGGAATCTCACAGTAGGATAGACTTGTGTGTTGAATTTTCAGACTACGCATAGAAGTTAACTTAAAGCTCCAAGGAAATTCTCATTACTTAATACACATGTTAAATTCCCACGGATCACTGAACTCAAGCATTAAGAAATCTGATAAGCAAACAGATATTAAGAATCAGATATACAAATACATGTAAAGTCCAATTTGCCCACTGAAGGCAGTACAACCAGGTAAAAGAAAAACAAGTAGCAAAGCAGGAAAAAAAAATCCTCTCAAGTATTCAGTCAATTACTTTAAGCCTCAAAAAAACCGGTTTGTCAATTCAAAACATTCATCTTACATGACAACACAGTCTAATCTACTGTCAATGCTACTGTCATCCTCAAAAGAGAGTGGCAGGAAGGGAAAGATAACTTGTGCTCCGGGCTCACCAGGATACTGCAGCTCAGGGCTGAAAGAGGAGCAGGAATAGTTTCCAAGGAGAGGAACCCATTCAGCTCCTAAGGACACATTTCTGAATTGTTTAGTTTGCTTCTCTGCATCAAAAGTTTGTCTTCTGTATCTTCCAAAAGTCAGTCTTCGCTGCCAACACTGAAGGAGGCTGGTCATCTGTTTAATGAACGGAACTAAAGCAATCTGGTGATTACAATGCAGGTATTCACACCGACTGCATCAACAGCCCCTCACCCTTCTCCAGGGGCTGAATGTGAGCCCATTGCCCTGACCGATAGGCAAGCAGCTCAAATGTGAGATTCACTTGTAGGAAAAAGTTAGCAACTCAATCTCTAATGAACAGTCTTTCTCTACACAACAATACCCTCTGCTCTACAAGCAATTAGCAAATCGAAGCGCTCTCTTTGTGGACCTGCATTAATTTACTCCTCAATATTGCACATTAAATAGCTCATAGGTACGGCAGAGCACAGCAGTAGCAACAGCCAAAGCCATAAAATTAAAGCTTGCTTCAAAGAGTTAGGGAAGCAAAATTATGCATGCTGCATACAGGGAATAAATCAAAACAACCTTCATTTGGAAACATCATTTTAGTCTTATGCTTTCATCAAAAAACATGATTATCTTAACAGTCACGTTAATACAATGTAGGTACCTTACAATGGGAGAAACAAGCAGCACATTCACTACCTCAAATTAAAGAGAGTCATTTTTATTCTTTCTCATCAGGGTGAAACACCTGAGAATATACATAGCTGCCTATTCTGAGGTTGTGCTTTCACAGCTATAAATCCCAACTGCCAGTCTCCAGAAGGAAGGCCACTTCTTGGAAGGGCAGCACCACTGCATGGGAGGGGAAGAGGAGAAGGTTCAGCCTGGCAGAGCTGTAACACACTGCAAAACATGGCATTTTTGCAGCACGCCAAAGCCCAAGATACCCTTAGCAGTATTTTATACGCAACAGTTGTATGCAAATTCAAGTCAAGTGTGATGATTGGCAAATTTAGGTATAATGTTAATTAATAGCTATTTCAAATTAATTAATGTCTAAGATAAATCCTTGCCTCTCTTCTTTGAGAAAGTTAACACACAATTTAAATTTACAAGGATATATCAGCTACCAATCACAGAAATACGAAATCTTGTATGTTCTAATATGCCAAATCATTTCAGTTTCCTTGTGCTGGCTGTCCCCCGTTTCCTGGGCAATTTCACAGTAACTTATTTATCTGATCACTTACAAAAGAAGATACAAGATGAAGCTTCTTGGCTCAACCTAGATGGCCTTAATGTGTGGCTAAAGTGCGATGTGACCTATAACAGGGTCCAAGCCAGCCTATCTTATCTGATGCCATAAGCTCCGGAAGAAGGAAAAAAAGCACATCATCACCTCTTTCTATCAGATTCAGGAGACACAAGGAAAATACGGTGCATCAAGGCTGGAGCTGAAATACAGGAGGAAACCTGAAAATCCGGCTGCCCTCGCAGGACAGTTCTGGTAAGGAAAGAACTGATTGTAACACAATTCAATCAAATCTAAACCATACAGCTCTATGCACCACACTGATAAGTTACATGGAACAACAGAGGAATATCATGAAAACACTCTAAAGAGAAGGTTGCAGTCACTAATTATCTCGCACACAAAGATATTTTTGTAAGATTCTGGCTGGTAGGGAAAACAGGAGGAAAAATTCGATTTCACAAACACAGGCAGCTTACTTATGGGGGTGGCAGAGACTGAGACAGAAGTAACTCATCAGCCACTTCCAGTTAGACTTCAGTTTATTTGCATACTGTGATCCTGCATATTAAAATATTGAGAGAACTGAAATGAAATTTTCATTAGTGTTCAATCTGAAATCTCACCCATGGGATTCAGCTTTCAACAGTTAATGCATGCATTTGCCTGTTTATATTTTAAAGTTATATCTCCATTTATACCATGCTAGCCAATACCTTCCACCTTCAATCCATTAGCACACCATTTCTGCCGATGGGTAGCAGTACACTGTTGTTTTAGCATCTCTGAAGTGCACTACAAAATTACACTGGGTTAAACGGTCATTTCTAATTTAAAATATTTTGATGCTTTGTAGGCGAAATTACTGATCTTTCACAAAATTACACCAGTTGAGATCCCAATCAGGAAGACAGTCTAGTATCAGACATTGCTAAATAATTTCCTTGATGCTTTACAGATTCAATTCTGCTGTTCTCAAGAAAGCTGTCCTGGTTATAAAATCAAATGCATATCCTTTATAAAGTGGGAAATAACAGCTACAAATAAACTCTGGTGCTGTCTCAAAAGCATCAAAAATATCATGTCATCTTACAGGAGCTGGATTGAAGGTGGTAAGGGGCTTGGTCTGATGCCAAGGTGAAGGGGAAAATTCCCCAACAACTTTTGAATGTGTTTCAGAAATTTATATACAGTGAAGCGACACTCACTCTGACTTGCAAAAAAGCTGCAATAGGCAAAACAGAGACCATTATTTACTGACGTAATCTATATTATGTGGATAGGCTTACAGCTCAATGAGAAGCATGTGTCTCAGGCCACAGCTTCTGTGGTTTTCCATGTAATTTATTCCGCCTTAATTTTATCCCAAGCAAGGAGAGGAAACACAGGAAACTAGAATGCCAGTAAGCGAGTTGTCCCACATCTCCAGGGTCTTGTGCTCCTGGGCATCATGGCAAACCCCAGCACCCAGGGACTGAAGGCTACTGCTTTGTGTAGGAGTGAAGGGTGTTTTTTGTCAAAAAAGCAAGAGTTGCTACTTCTTTGAGAACCAGTTTTCTACAGGATTTGATGTGCAGCAGGGAAATGCCGCCCCCAAGTGAGAGACAAAAAGCAGCTGGTTACCAAAATGAAGGATGAATAAAGCAAAGACTCTTGGGTGCTAAACAAAAAAATGATACTGCAAATTGAAAAACTGCTGAAGTCATAGTTATAATTACTGAAGATACAGGGAAAACATCTGCAAGATATGGGCTCCTGTCAACACACTATCAAGATTTACTGGACAAAGAGATAATAACCAAACCTTTGTCTTGCTCTTAAGTCTCAAGGACAGACCAATCTCTCTTCTTCTCTTTTAAGACAGTCACTTAGTAATGTCAAGAATTCTTGACAGTAAGCTTATTATAATGAAATCCCCCCAAACTCTCACTGGTTAGGCTATGTGAAAGGGGTGTAAACAAAGTCACTGTGGAACAACTGACACCAGGAAGACAGGTTTTCAAGCAGAAATTGCCCACATCTTTATTCCCGGCAAGTCACTTCACCTAGCTTAAAATAAGCTGCATAGTTCTGCAGCAGAGACCTGGCTTTTGTTCCCACTCTGCCTAACAACTGCTGAGAGACCTGGGGCAAAGTACTAAACTCTCTGAAACTCCTTTTTTCTCTCCCTCTCTAATGTAAAGAGAATACTGACTCTGTAAAACCATTCAAAAATCTTTGACCAAAGGTAATGTCCGAGCACATGGTGCCACAGAACACACCTGATGGGCCACACCGCTCGGGCAGTAAAAGGTTTAAGCACCATATTAAGTGCAGAACTCAAGCAACTCCACATTCAGAGGTGGCGGTAACCTAATCTCCCAGATCCTCAAAGCAAAGGTGACCTTCACAACTGCAATAAAATGTAAAACTTCGAGAAAGAGTCTGAACTTCTCAAAATCCATTCCATCAACACTGTTCGCATAATCTCCCAGGCAGATACTGTCAGGTAAAGAACACAGTACCAAACCAAATTGGGAGATGGAAAAATGCAGAGAATTATATTCAGGAAAGGATGAGTCCCTGGAGATAGGACAACCCTATGACAGATTGAAACACAAAGAAAGCGGGTAGGTGCAGGCAGATAGGAAAATAAGGGACTCAGGTGCTACCAGATTTTTCATGTGACCAAAAAGCACTAGATTTGCAAAAACATCTCAAAACAAGAGCAAGAATTTGTTGCTTTACTCTCTGAGCTGCAGCCAAGGTTGACGAGAGATTGAGGGGCAACAGTCAAGCAACTCCTCTCTCCTCCTGTTTTTCCTTGATGTTTTCGTTCAACACCTTGCTAAGAAGGAGCACAGAGACCAAAAGATTAGCATGGCTCTGCTGGGAATAATACACTTTTGCAATAGATCTCCTTCCCTCCATCCTAATCAAATGGTGCTGCAGCCTCTGGGGAGTGAATACATTGCCAAACAAAAAATATGAGTTTGCAGCTGCTTCCTCAACAGCAAAGGGCAGCCTGACTGATGAAACTCTGCCAAGCCAATTGCTTTGAGCATTATGCACTCGGCCAGTACAGCATCTCCCGGACACACACAAGTGACTGCTGGATGCTGACGGACTCTCCAAAGGAGTCATTCCCCATCACTGGAACACCTATCAGAGAAGTCTCTGCCACTAATATTCTCTTTGTGGGCTCAGAAATATTCCCAGCTCAGAAAAGCAGCTGAGTGTGCAGTCGTAGCAGGGAGTCCCTTCTCTTTTGCTGCTCCCCTAGCAAAATTTTCAACCCAACAGCAGAAAGATAACCTGGCATAAAATCTGTCTACTGAGGGTTGACTGTAAACCTCTTGCCAGGAATAAAACAGATTATTAATATATTAGTGCAACTAAAAAACATTAGGCTAGTATCAGTCCATTCCATAGGGAAATAGCAAAAAAGGAAAGGAATACAAATCATTTGGAGGACACCAAAGAGAATTAATTTTACTGTGCTGTGATCAAATCTCTAAAGCTGAAATGAAGGGATACCAGCACCAGATTCCGAAACGAATGTAGCGCCTCTGGGAATCTGTTTATTCATCGCTATTTAAGTGATCTGAAAACAGGTACTATAAGCAATTCTGGGATCCGGTGAGCACGATGTTCTCTTCAGGTTGTATTAACCCTTCTTGAACTGGGAAGAAGTGCTAGAGACTACAAGCAGAAGATGGGAAAATAATCCTTTGCTATTAGATATAATAAAGTTGATCGGGGAAGGGGGGAGCAAATGTTTATGCATTTGTTTAATTTTCTGGCACAATTTTAACTCCAGCAATTTATGGGGGTTTTTTGGCCTCCTTTAGATTACCAGCAGAATGAGTTCAGGCTCCAAAATTCCTGTCTTGATGGAAGCAGACATTAGCACTCACCAAACCCAGAAAAAAAGGGAATCTCAAAAACTAAAAGTGGTGGCAATATGACACCCAGAGTCTCTACCAAATTGCGAACTTTTCTGCCACTCCTTCGTATGCATTTTTTTCAGTACCACCTCCCTGGATCTAAGTTCTCCTCCTGTCAGTTGCCTCCAACTAGGTTTGATAGCTAGAGGGAAAGAAACAACATTTAGTTGATGAAGTCTGTAAATTAGCCAACAAAAACGTTCACTCTTATCCATTCATCAGAAAAAATGGTAGAATTACATCTCTACCTAAAAAAGCCCTTCTAATTTCAGCCCGATGAGTCAGCACTGCTGCATCTCATCATTAAGAATGATTCATTTTCACTGCACTTCTCAAAGTCAAGAATAAGGGTATTCACCCCAATTCACTGTCATCTCATAACTACTCTGGATCCAGGCACTGTGTTTGCATACAGTACTGTTACAATGATTTATGTGAATGTGTCACTTTTAATTTAAAGGTATAAAGAGCTATCGTCAGCCTACCAACCATAAAGTAACATTTTCTTTCCAGTGGGCTGACATTTGAATACCTGAAAAATATTCTTACTAGCCAAGAAGGAGAGGTCTCTACATCCCTATAGCCTAAGGGTGGCAATGCTTCTGAAGACATGAGTGGATGGCCAGTATCTTTGGAGACAAACACTAATACTCGGTTATGAGTCAAAAAGAGTTTTTCAGGGCAGTTAGAATCTGAACAGAAATTCAGACAAAAGCAGTATGGATGGAAAGTGTTTGCCCCAAGTGGAAGCAATGGTGAGGAAGAGGGTTTTGTGCATGGATTAGACCCAAGTCAGAAGATCTGCAGCTGGATGAAACAGAGCATATCAGAAGCTAAGCAGCAGTACAGCTGTAGTTTTCTTCTTATACAGGTCTTTTGATATCACCGTCACTTTGATTAACGTTTCTAACTATTAAAACAAGGCTACTGAACAACTCATACTGACCTTAGCACCCCTGAGTACTCAACAGCAGTACCTTCCTCTAAGCTGGTGATGTGTGCTGATAGTTCAGAAAAGATGTCTTTAATGATATGTGTGTGCTGTGAGCCCTGTCCCTAACTATATCTCACTGCTGTCCCCACAAACACACTCCCAACAGGAGCCCTCAGTGTCAGCACACTTCCCAGTGCAACTGTTGTGAGCCAGCTAGCAAATGCCATCGGGGAAGTGATGACCCATGTTTAAATCAAACTTGTTTTCTTCTGCTTTAATTTTAATCTAGTTTGGTTTCTTGTCCTGGTTCTCTGTACTACTGCACAGGTTGTGCTAGCTCAAATAAAGGTCGAGGAGGGGTTTAAGCCAGTACTACCCTCGGGTTGCGAAATTACAGCCAACGTATTTTTGGCATCCAGCAGAACAGCGGGTAAAGTGCCTAAGCCTCGGAGGGTCTCCAACAAATTTCAAACACTCTTGGAAGTTGCTAGGTAACAACATTCACCCCCAGGACAAGATTGTGCAATGTTTGCTCTGACAAAGCAATGCTTGAATTGCCCTTGCTTTTGCCCTGAGAACGCATTTGCTGAGGACCTGTCTCCTCTGCTGCCAGAGTATTTCCAGTCTCTAGTCTTGGTGTGTAGTTGGATTTTGCTCTATAAAGCAAACATTACATTTTAAACATAGCTATTATAATTAGCAGAAGCTCATTGCTCAATTCCCCTTCCAGACAGGGATTTCCAAATGTCACAATGTGCTTAGCACAGCTGATGCGTGCCAATGGCTGCTCTGAACACAACTGACCTAGGAGAGTCCAGAGCAAAGAATCAAGTCCTATCACAGGAGGTGAGATGAAAAAACAAATAGGATAATAGCCCTCCTTCATCCTGTACCTTCGTTCTCTTGTATTATCTGTACAGCACTGTAAGCAAGGTAAGTTTAGCAGAGAGATTCTTCTCTTCAACACAGAAGGTACATTTACACTTGAGGTCAAGCAGGAATTTCTCTTGGAATTTTATACGTGTTCTTTGGGTCAGCCCCCCAGATGACTCTGCCTTGTCCTGGTTGTCCTGCCAGGGTATCGTGGCATAAAAACAAAGAGCAGTAATGGGGGAACAAAAAAGGGGAAAAAAACCCACAAACTAGTACAGCTACTGGCTGCTAAAACCATTTTGCAGAGGCTCTGTCAAATGCAGAGACCCAGTTTAAAACAGTATTTGCTTTCTACCAGTAATATGCAGCATTAAAAAAAAAATAAAATAGCAAAGTATCTTTTCCCAACTGTCGTGAATATCTACCCACAACAAAGAGTTCCTACCCTTGAAGGAGAATGCTAGCACTTATACTTCCAGCTATTGCACAAATCAGTGGTTTCCAGCCTCCTTGCAAACAACCTTCACTTCAAAAACCCTGGCAACCTCCACACCTCAGCATGTCCCAGAGAGCCAGCAAAAGTCCAGCCGAGTTTATTAATGTAGGTCTCATGCAACATCTCACCTGTGATGTACTTGTGTCTCACCCACAACTCCTGCCTCACTCTTTGGGATGTGCCATTATAAACTTCCTCCACCTCTCCAATGCCCCATGAAGGACCGAAGATTAGCACCAACCCTGCTCAACAAAAGGAAAAATCAAAGCTCAAAGATCACATGTCCTTTGCAAGGCCACAGAGGCAGTCACCATTTACAATTATAATATTATACCTCATCAGTTTTGTACTACAAACAGACTAGGATTAAGAGGCAGAATTTGCCTGAAGTTGTAGGGGAAAAAAAAGGGGCTTAACAGTACCTCTATCCAAAGACATTCCTTACATTAAAAAAGTAAAAAAAACCTCCAAGATGACAATTGAAATAAAAAAAAAAGCGTAATACACATTTTTACCACCCTCAAATAAAATCAAACAACCCTGTGCACCATGGTCACGCTCCTGTAACTTCCTTGAAGAGAAGCAAAACTCTTCTACTTTTATTTGAGAATTTATTAAAAATAAACAAATCCCGATGGAATTTAAGCACTCTGTAGAGGCTCCAGCAAAAATCATAAAAAAGCAAGCAAACTAAAAAGATCCTCTCTTGGCACGCTCTTGAAAGAAGGATTCACCACATTTCTGACTGACTGCCACCGTGGTTTAAATGAATAATCTATAAATAGGCAACAAATGCAAAGCAAGCACTTGAAGGAAAGAGCAAGGGGTTTTTTGTGTTCTCTTGTTATTGCTTAATGGTTCGTTGGGAAGGAGGAGGCTAAAAAGGTAGAAGAAACATGGTGAAAATATAAAGAAACAGAAAAGGATGGGATGTGGGAAGGAGGGATAAAAAGACATAAAGACATTCAAACGTATAAAGTGCAGAAATACGTTTTTGCCTCCAGTTTTCCAGAGGACTGAAGGACAAGGGATGGGAGAAGGCACACAGCTATGTCAGAGCATCAATTAGTGCCATGCTTGAGGTAAGTAGGGACAGAGAGACAAAGAGGTAAGAGGCAGCATCTATCACACGCAAAACATGACACCCAGCCATCACGCTGAGTTTGGTGCAGTTCATTCAGAAACAGCGCTCAGGCTCCACATTATGATGGAACTGCTTTCTGCAGGCAAGTTGAAGCTGGTATTTAAATCTTGAGTACACAGGGAAAACATGCTTGTGATTTAAGACTGAGGATGCCTTGAAGATCCCCACATACCCGCAACTTGAAGGAGGCTTTTAAGTTATCAACAGAGTCTTATTTGAAAACTCAAGCTTCTGTGGGTCATCTTGGACTAATTTCTAGTCTTTTCTAGATACCAGATTCAACATAGTATTAAGCACAGTGATTAAAGTAAAGCATTGGAAGCGTTTATGCAGCTGTCTTATGCTAAGAGTCATCCAAAACCGGAGTGGACTCAAAGCTATTAAAGTTAAGCAGCCATCCACAGCACAAGAAAAGTGAAAATACTCATGTCAGTGAGCAACAGGGGGGGAATCTGAGTCATTCCCAGAGAGGATCTAGTTTCTGGAAAGCAGTTGCAGGAAAATTTCTAATAAACTCCATTTTATAATATTGAATAACCACTTCTCAAAATAACTTGAATTTTTATTTCACAGCTCTTGTTCCAACCTGTCTGCTCACTCTCCTCCTCTATCCCACAGCTAGTCTGACTGCCCACTACATCCCCAGTCTCCAGCTTTCCGGTGTTCATCAAAGCAGCCAACTTAATTATCCTTTTTAATTACTCCTCTTAATCCTATGCTCCTTCTTTCAAGCCTGAACGAGGCTCTCACAGAATCCAAGGAGCAGAAAACCTTCTGGTTTCTCTTTCCAAGGAGCTTTAAGGTCCTTTGCTACTCCCGTGGAGTCCTTCCTTGCAACTCCGTGTCAGACCTTGTCCAGCACATGGAGCTTGCCAGCAAGCAGCCCAGGACCTCCTCAGAGCCTTCTCCTCTGTGGGGATGGAGGCTTATCCCATGCCAGCTCTGCAGAGAGTTACAGCTTTCTCAAAGTTAAATTATTTCCTCCTGTAGGGAAGTGGAGAAGGCTATCATAATGGCCTACATTCCAAACTTTTAAACTCCATCAGTTAATATCTTCCCTTACTTAAACAAAGGTTTGGAAAGGGTATGCAAGGGGTAAAAAATGAAACACAAAACCAACGAATCAAACAAAAAACCCCAAAACCAACCAACTGTGGTGACAGGAACAGAACAAGTAAACAAACCATCCTACGTGATACGTATTCTGTTGTTTGCCAATCATCAGTTTAATTTTCATTGTAAAAAACTTGCAGAAGAGTTATTGTGAGGGCAAGGTGCAGGATTAATCAATCTGAGGCCGAAGTCCTTTGTTTATCCATAAAATAGAGCAGACCGAACAGAAGTGTGTATTTCCACACATTTCCCCATCAGTGCTTCTCAGTTTTGGGCTGAAAGGATTAACTCCAGAGGGAGCACTGCAATTTTATCTTGGACGTGGTCTGTTTGTTCCTTGGCCCTTCTGCTGAAACTGCCAACAAAGATGCCAGACAGGATGATCTTTTTGAGATGCGAGTGTTTATCTTCTCTGAGCGAACCAAAGAGCAACTCATTTCAGGAAAGCAATCCAGCAACTCACAATCGCTTCTCGCTCTAGCAAATGCAGACTGACAAGGCAAAAGGTGAAACAGCTTGATAGTCCCATTAGAAACCTTTGAGTTTCCTTGCACCCGAATGCCTGTCTAGGAAAGCTGTGCTACAGAAACATAAAAGATCTCCATTTGGCAATGAAAGGAAAGAAGTCAGAACATATGCCAAGATAATCTCAGTTATTAGCTCCCGCCACAAGGGTACAAGATGTATTGAATTGTTCCTCCATCGCACAGCATGGGATGCTCTGAGGCCAGGAGTTCTATTTCAGAGGCGTGTACAGGCTCACTGCTGGATGGGCATTACAAGGGATGCGGTGAGTACACACACAGCTAATGCTGCAGGCAAAATTAAATCAAGCAATAGAGCCTGGGTAAGGCAACATGGAGCATGACAGATAGCTCCCTTCTGTAAATATTTGCAACTAAGAACTGAACGCTGGGGTGTTTTTTTTTTACTTTCTGTTCATGCTTAAATTTTCTTTCTTCTTAACCAAGCAGATAAACAGCTACAAAGATTCACCTTTGCCTAAAAGTGGCTGATCTCAGGGCAATACCGGCTTGCTTGTCCATCCTAGGCTGATACATGCCAAAATGGTGACTCACTCTGTGGAAGAGGCCATATAGGAAGGGTATATAAAATGTACATTTGTTGTAGGAGTGGCTGTATTTGTACCATGCAGCAGCTCCCAGATGTTCAGGAAGACTCAAGCGTGACCTTTTCCCTCTCTCAATCCCCTTTGCTGTTCAGAAACAAGAACAAGTGGAATCTAAAGAGCGAGTGGAACGCAACAGAAACGAATATCTGCAATAATTACAGTAATGTGTAAAGTGTTGATGGGCTGTAGAAATCGGATACAGTGAATTTAGGTCTTGACTAGCCTAAATAAAAAGGTGCTTATTACTTGAGAGGAAATGCCACTTACAAACGATAAGGTCATGCTGCACTGTGAAGATAAACATCATTTCTCTATACAGCTGTGATAGTCTCACTCACTGTCTTCAGAAACGTACATAAACAGCAAAGCAATAAAAGCCTGCAGAATTAGCATGGGACACACTGTTATTTCAAGAGCCTAAAGTCAGTCATCTTAGAGTTCCTTAGGTATGCTTTCCTGAACGTGCACTAAGAACACATACGTAGGTATACCCATGTATTTACACGGTGTTTTTTGGGAGTAACAATAAATTAAAAAAATTAACTGACACTTTCAAACAAGCTTGGATATGTTTGGCATCATGTATGTTGAAATAATTTAAGACTGATCATGTATTTTATAATGTTCTAAACATTCCCAGGAATCACATACATCTGCATAGGTAGTTCTGCACTCACCACAGGCCCCCAGGCAGCCTCTGCCAAGCACAATGAGCAACTCTACTCTAAATAAATACCATACCTAATGCCAACAACTTCTCTCTTTTCAACAGCTCTGCGTGCTGGCATACTGCAGCTGAGATACAATTAAGTACACTCAGGTGCACAGACAGAGCAATCCCCACCTAGTAAGAATGGCAGCGTCGGAGGTCAAGGTACCTCCAGCCGAGGGTCTTTGAAGAAAGGTTTTTTGGCGATGTGTCTCCTCGCTGCACTCTGCAAGCGGATGCTCTTGCCCTTTCATACCCACATGCACAGAAGGCAAATAACAAGTGAACGTGGTTTAGCCACTGCTTGAATGTTCTGACCTACAGAAATACAGGTTTGTCACCACAGCCATGCAGACATCACTCCAAGCTGTCTGTAACACCTTTCTTCACATAAAAGGTCACAGAACGCTTCAGAAACCAGCAACCTTATTTTGCTAGGTGCAACTAGATCCACAGAGGCCAAAGGAGCACACATTTTATCCGAACATTTGAGAAATCGGGTCAGGAAACTGATCTATCCTAAGGCTGCATTTTCCACTGATGAAATGACCTCTTATAAAAGGGAATAAGCCAGATGATTGGAAAGTGAAGAACACTGCAGCTCTATGAACTGTTAATAAATTTAAGGGTAGTCAGAATGTAATTACCAAAGGTAGGGTTGGTAACAACTAGCTTAGCAATAATATCTGCCACATAAAGATCATTGCTTTATGGTCTTTATCATTAGGCCTGTTCCTAACTACATTGCACAGCCTTGGCTAAGAAAAATTCAGAGTTTGTGGGCTTTCAAGAGATACTCCCATTAATTAATACTGATACAGACATTCATCATTTCTTTGTGTGCATAAATAATGTACGGTGGTAGTCTTTACACAAAGAAGTCTCAAAAAACTCTCCCATTACACAAGATATTCTACTTAAAATAACCTCTACAAAATAATTACTCTGTTCATATTCATAGCTACTGAATATATCATTGGGTTTTTATATACCAATAATAGCATAACATGCAATCTTTCAAGCTTCTTGTTGACTTCCTTTAAAAATTAAAAATATTTAGGTTTAGCAACTCTTCCAAAAATCAGTTTTCCAATGGAAAATAAGCTGTTTCTCAGTTTTCGAAAAGGAAGTAAAGATGATGTTACGAGAACTCATGTTTGCGAGTCTGATGTGCGGAATGCAGGCAAGAGAACACAAAATAAATAAAAACCAATGCTTTAAATCAGAAATCAGGTCTGGTTTTAATGTGGTCTTGAATAGAACTGAAATTTCAGTGTACATCTGTCAGAGCTATAGTCATTATAGCAGTTTAAACAAATTGAAAACAGAAATCAGTTCAATATGTCAAATCGATGTGCCATGCATTTCATATCTATGTTACTGTCACCACAGTTGGATTCATGACACATGTATTGTACATAGTACTGCCTGTTTTATCAAACGGTATAAACAAAATGCAAAAGAAAAATGTTACAACTTGCATTACAGGAAGACTTTGGCTTTTTCCAAAACTTAGGACTTCCAGTTTGTTTTCCTGAAAAGCTTTTAGCACAGTCAAAGCACATTTGACATTAACACTGATTAAAGCAAATAGATAAATTGCAAAGCCTCTGAGGAAACAGAATCGTTCCTTACAATTTACTTGGACCACCCCTGAACAGAGGGGATCTCTATCAACAGCTTAGTTTTTATTCACAGCTTGGTGAAAATCGCTGTCAGCTGGTTGTTTCACTTAGTCTGTTCCCAGCCTTTTCCAAATATTAATAGGCTAGTCACATTTAAGTGAAAAAGGAAAAGAGAAGAACAAAGACAGAATTCCAACCACCTTCCCTTAAATTCTGTTCAAGCTATGACTTGCAATGATGCGGTACTGTAATTCATGATCTTAGTATGAAACCAAACTGGGGAAATGAAGATGCTGCAGCCTACGAACAAACCAGTCCATAGGGGAAGACAGGGTGAATGTATGGGAGCAAACGCAACTCATAACTATGGAGAAGTATTAATGGTGAATAATTATCTATCTTCTGAAATAAAACAGTTGCAACT
The DNA here is from genome assembly GCF_000690535.1 of Cariama cristata. Classification (NCBI taxonomy): domain Eukaryota; kingdom Metazoa; phylum Chordata; class Aves; order Cariamiformes; family Cariamidae; genus Cariama; species Cariama cristata. The sequence continues at coordinate 66,538 of NW_009624694.1, read as the reverse complement.
GGCTCTTGCATTTAGGCACCATTCAACTAACTGTGCTCAACCACTATGCTGAACCAGGCTTTTCAAACTAATTAGTTCCCTGAAGAAACGCCTCTTCTACTATTGGCAATTAAGGCCAAAATAAAAAAAAATCAATGGGCTTCAAAAAGAAAACCAAGACAGCAACTACTGTTGTTCTAAGTGCCACAGTAACCAAAGTATTAAGTGTATTAAAGTGGATCTTACAATCCCGGCAAACTGCAAAGAGCAGGAGTGTTAGGATCCACCAGAGCATGGGAACAAGCTTGAGTTGATGTTGTTTTCTCAAAGCACTTTTTCTGTTTATATATTATAACTATTTGCTAACAGGATTTCAACAAAACCCTGTAGCTGGAGCACACAGAAACACAGCAGGCAGAAATCCGTTGAGCTATGTAACAAGACTGTGTGGAGGCCCTGCAGAAAAATCTTTGGAATCTTTACAGCATGTTTTCAAATCATAGAATGGTTTGGGTTGGAAGGGACTTTAAAGACCATCTCATTCCAGCCCCCCTGCCACGGGCAGGGACACCTTCCACCAGACCAGGTTGCTCAAAGCCCCATCCAACCTGGCCTTGAACACTTCCAGGGATGGGGCAGCCACAGCTTCTCTGGGCAACCTGTGCCAGTGCCTGACCACCCTCACAGGGAAGAATTTCTTCCTAATCTTTAATCTAAATCTTCCCTCTTCCAGTTTAAAGCCACTGCCCCCTGTCCTATCACTACAGGCCCTTGTACAAAGTCCCTCCCCAGCTTTATTGTAGGCCCTTTTAGGTACTGGAAGGCTGCTCTAAGGTCTCCCCGGAGCCTTCTCTTCTCCAGGCTGAACAACCCCAACTCTCTCAGCCTGTCCTCACAGGAGAGGTGCTCCAGCTCTCGGATCATCTTCATGGTCTCCCTCTGGACTCGCTCCAACAGGTCCATGTCCTTCTGGTGTTGGCAGCCCCAGAGCTGAATGCAGTGCTGCAGGGGGGTTCTCACCAGAGAGTAGTAGAGGGGAAGAATCAATCATTTAAAATATTAATCCCTCTTTCTTACAGGAGACCATCATTGTGAATTAAAAGATGACACAAAAACACTTACAAATACATACTTTAAATCTTAAATTATGCAGAGATTATGTAATTATTCTGAAATGAGGCACTACAAATCACAGAATTCAAATCCAATCATTACAGAAATCAACAAATCTCAACAAGTTCAGAACATCTCTTAAGATGCCCAGACAAGCACTATTTAATATCATTAATACAACGCAGAGTTAGGGAATAGCTAAAATTTCCATGGCGTTTTCCATGTAAAACATTATCTCAATGCACAATCTTAGGTGTTGGGTTTTTTTCCCCACAAGATACTTCTGTACTTTCTCCCCCAGAATTGCTTCGTTTCCACGAGCTATTAAAGCTTTCATCAATGCGAGAATGATCCCGAGTAGTAGTAGCTGTAATAATTAGAAGACCTTTAACATCAACCTTATGTCTGTGCTAGCACTGAAGCCTGAATCACCAATATAGTTCAAAAAAGACGAGATGCACTGGTCTGACAACACCTCTGGGAAACCTGATTTTAGTTTGGAGAGATGTTAGCCAAGACTGCCCATTTTCCTGTCCCTAATGAGCCAGGCAGCAAAATATTAATCTGGTGGTGAGCCACATGAACACGTACCACACACTTCAGGCAACTTTGGGTTGGAAGTGCTCCAGAGGATGTGGCATTGCCTCCCTACGGCATCCCACTACCCTGCTCCAGAAAGAGACCACATACCCTGGAAGCTGTTGGGAAGCTTTGATCATTCCCATCCAAGGATCACTCGAGTAGGCCCAAAGACAAACCCTGTTACCAGACATGTGGCACAGCAGTGACATGGGCTGTAGCTGCATGGTCCACATGGATGAGACCACTGCTACATAAAAACACCATGCTTTCCAGCTTGGAAGAGATTCAAAGAGGTTAAACCTCCGAATTAAATGCAGAATGCAGTATATCCTATTTGTTGAATGTCTCCCTAACATTGCAAAAAACCAAGCAATTCTGTAATTTTGGGAAGTGACATTGGAAAATGGTGCGAGGACTAGAGGAATCTGCCCAGCAACCTCCCTACTGACTCCCAGTCCTTCTCACACTGCCTGGCTTGCAACAGCAAGTGATGGAGACCAACATAAGAACACATTTCCACATTTTCAAAGCCTTCCCTTTGAAAAGCTGGAAGCTACCTGTTCCTAACCTCATTCTCCAAAGATGTTTAATTTGCCTTTTTCCTTCTGCCTGTGAGGGAAGAAACACGTTATCACTGCGCTACTTGCATCCCGATTTCAGCCCCCTGCTCCCAGAGCTGCACACTCGCGGTAGGAGGTGATATGCACCATATTGCACAAAAGCAGTTCTTTTCTGCAACATCTTTGTCTGCTGCCATTTGCCACGGATGGGGCTGCTGCTCCCACTCCAAATGTATTCTTGCTTCCTCCTCCACCTAAAGACATCTAATTGCAGAGCCTGTATCTCTAGGCACAGGCATGCAGGCTCTCTAGTGTAAAGCATTTTAATGCTCTCAATATCGTATGAAATGCTCTCTCCTGCTCTACTGTGGTAAATATGACTCATACCCACACATCAGTTATCTTCTCTTCCTGAAACATCACTAAGAACGAACCCAATTTTAAATCTTCTGCAGGAATTTAGACCGAGTTCCTCTGTTTCTCTTGTCTCCCACAGCCAGGTACATCTGAAGATAATTCAAACTCCCCAGATCAAGCCTCATTTGTGCTTGGTTATTCATAACATCACCAGAAGAGGTTACAGGAAGATTTGTTCATACTAAGAGCATTTTAAGGGGAGCATAGTTGGGGGGGACGGAGAAATCTTTTTGTTGCTGGCATCTATCAATCTGCTTGGGGCTGAAGTGAGATCCTTCAGAGGCAGAATACAGGAGCATTCCCCACATCCTCTGAGCGTCACACCTAGGCAGCAGGTTGATGATATTGGCATAGTCTCACCTAGGTTAGGTGTGCTTTCTGCAGACTGAAACACTTCAGACAGCAGGAGTCCATCCTAAACTCCCTGCATTGCTAGCACAAGTGATCATTTATATTTATCATTACTAGAAACTTTTACGTTTAGAGAGAGTGAAGATACGATCCAGTCAGTAACAGAACTAGGGGCAGAGTGTCATGGACTGCATCTACATCAGGAGGAACACAACTTGCAGCAAGAGGTGATGGCAATCACAATGTCTCCCCCTGTTCTTCCTGAACTCGAAGGACAAGAGAGCAGCAGAGTTGGAAAATGCTTTTCTGTCCCATGCACTTCAATAACCTACTTCAATACGTAGAGAAGAGCGGCAAAAGGGTCCTTACGGCTGCTCGTTTTTCTGCAACCTGAGGTATTTTTCTGGGGGCTTGTCTATAAAGTAGTTTGTCATAGGCTAGAGATACAGATATCACCTTAGTTAATGATTTAACTTACTCTACGCAAATTGGTGCCAGGATGTTCTCATTTCTTGAAAATAATGGAGGCTTGCTTCCAGTTAGCTGTGGTCCCTAGGAACTGCTGAGTTAAAGCCATTCTTAAACTGTCAGAGCATCCACACACTAAGAATAGCTGTAAAAAATCAATCGTAGTGAAAACAATGCTGGTTTGTGCAGAGTATCTCCAGTATAAGGCAGTGCCATGGTCTACTTCTCTTGCTCAATTACTAACTTTCAGGACAGATCCAAAATGGGAAATCTCCTCAAAAAAATTAATAGTAATTGAGTTTTAAAATCTAGTTCGACTGAACAAAAAGTCTCAGATATGCAGAGACAGGCTCTTCCGCAGCATCAACCGGTTTTAAGAGGCATTCTTCTTCCACAGAACAGGGACTGTCATCTTTAACAAATCATTAAGCCCCTCCGTGACATGACTTCCTCATTTATATGATGGTTATTTGCAAGGTGCTCTCCCAAAACACAGCCACTGGCAGGTGTAAAAGGGAGGGGAGGAAACTAATAGCTCCCTGACTTGACAAGGTCACTGGGGTCTGAAGGAAGATGAAACGTGTGAAAGAAGAGAGAACCCAAGATAATCCATTTTGCAGGACTGCCGGAGGACATGGAGCCTGATCTGCTCTCCTTTAGAAAAGAAAAGAAACGCAAAGGACTGCAGCGGTTCCCGGGAAGGCTTGAGTCTGCCAAGAGATGCCAAAGCGTTCGGGTTCAAATGCTATTTCGACAAGGTGTTTGCTTTGTCAGAAGATGATGTCCAGCTCTGTGACTGCTTCAGCAATCAGTGGTAGCTGATGCATGGAGCACATTAGCATCATCTCCAGAGAGCGCCTGTTTTCTCCCACATGAGTCACAGATAAGATGCTACAATGACAGCAGAAGTCTGGGCAAGTGAAACATATGCCATTCTGGAGTGGCAGGAAAGCTCTAGTGACTCGGATTTGCTCCTTATGGACATCCGAAGCAAACAGAGTAATCGTCTCAACTGCTTCTTACAGTTGTCACTGAGAAAACACAGTGCACAAAGGTTGGATGGCAGCGGAGAGGTAGGAAAGCAGGCAGAAGAAATTTGAAAAGTGAAACAAACTCCTATGTACCTTGCACAGATGGGAGGAAATTTCTTTATAAAGTTCCCATCATTACAGAAAACCCTTCTGCTATGTAAAGAAGCAATTTAGGGGGCGGGGGGGGGGG
>NW_009624694.1:0-61816 GCF_000690535.1 Cariama cristata | reverse complement strand
AAAGGAAATACGGCAGAGGAGGGATATAGCAAGATAAACATAAAGTATGTATCAAAGAGAGGAAAAAAAAGAAGGTAAAAAACTGGAAAAGCACTGATGGGGGAAGCTGGGTGAGAGACAAGGAGGAACTGTTAACTGCTCAAATAAACATTTTATTGCATCCGCACGTAAAATTTAAGCACTTTAAACACCGGGGTGACTGCTAAGTAACTCCCTTTGCAAGCAGCAGATTTGTGACTAACATCACAAGAATCAACAATGCCCAATTTTCACCGCCAGCAGATGTGCTGCAGTTATCAGGTGCAGATAAGGTGACAATATTTGGTCAATGAGTTTTGAGGTCACCAGTAATGCCCCTGGCAGAACAAAACCACAGAACATATGGCATTTCATGTGCTGAAACTGTCAGACTCATAATTAACTGATTAGAGTACATATGGTGCTCACAGACAGTGTAAATCTCTCAATGTAAAAAATGCTGGAGACCATTGAAGGTGTCAGCATGAGTCTTCCTTGCAAATCTCTCTTCATTAAAGTTTCATATGGAGCCAAGTGTGTTGTAATAAAATCGCTATTAATGGAGTTATATTTATGATGATTTCTCTTTTGTGCAGCTGGATTTAACTTTTCAAACACTGAATTCCACATCAGAGCTTTTTCACAGTAGCTACTGCACAGAAGCTTCTTGTTTTGTCACATTTACCTTGAAATTAGAAGTAATGGGAGCTAAGGTAGTAAAAGTTAACCACGATTGGCAAGAAAACTGTTAATATCACCAGTATCAAAACAAAAATCCATGCTGTGATATAAATTCAGCTACAATCCTGTTTATTTTAAGTATTTACAGCAGGCTGGCCAGGAACAAACTCATTCCCTCTTCAGTTCCAAAACACACTTTTAAAAAGATGGTGAGTGACACTTCATTAACCACGTGAAATAGGCTGACACAGCCTGCTTGCTTTACCAGCCACCATTTCAGATGGCATTTTTCTTTGCATTTCCTCCCTGCTTTAAATTCAACACTCCGTAGTGCTTTCTTGAACCTCTCCAGCCAGATCAGCATTGCGGGGTAGGGGGTTGGGCTGGAGGCAGGCAGTTCTGGGGAGGATAAAGTAATCATTGTCAGCCTCAGAACAGACTATGTGTTTGCCTATCCATGCATTAGAGATCCAGCTTTCCTCATCAGTCATCAATGAAGGGGATTTAAAAAGTTCCCCATCAGCCTTTAATTGTCCTTTCAGTCCCCTGCCTCATTAGGCTCTGATAGGACTAGTTCTTATGCAGTGACACTGGGTCTCTGAAATGAACCGGGATGAAAGCATCCTTCTGTATTTCAGGTTCTGGAAAGGTACCTGTAATCCAGGCGCTGCCTGCGATGCAGACACAGCAGCACTCCCAGCAGCTGTCCTGCCCAATAAGGGATGGGGATTGAGGGAGTCAGGCACGACTCAGTGTATCACCTAACCCCATCCTCCCAGCATACGTTAGTTTATTAACGCAATCCTCCAGAGCTTACACACTCCTCTCTCATTTCCTGTGTTCTTTTAAACGGCTTCCCACCTCCATTTATACATCAAGCAAAGCACGTATCAGAGACGACATCTCCCTAACGAGTTAAAACCTGTTGCCTCATCCCAAAAATCTTCCTAGTCCCACGTGGTTGCCTCCTCTTTCAGACTGCGTTATCACTATCACTCCAACTTCACCAGAGAGCTTCCCACCTCACACAGAGCTGCTGCTGGAATGGATGGGAAAATCTCCATTTACAGAGTAAGAAAAAAAATCCCTGTTAAGATCATCACTTCTTCCCTCTACGGCTTGTTCAGAGGTGGGGCTGCTGGTAACAGATTACGGCAGCCAGAAGAAACAAGAAAAAAAAGTATCAAAGGGCTCTCTCCTCAGGAGCACAGAAAGAGATTTTGGTAGACTAAGCACTCTAGCAAAAAAAACAAAAACAAAAAAAAACCAACAAAAAAAAACCCTGTGATAAAAGAAGACAAGGAAGAGAGACATAATGCATAGTGTGAATTTTAAGGTTTATGAACGAAGTTGAAAGATAGAAGCTACAAAATGTAATGCAAGAGGATGCATATGCCTTAGAGGGTCTACAGGTCTTCTTAAACTCAGGATGCTCCTGGACCAGAGCGATACCTGCAGCCCGCCCAGCAGAGATGCAGCATACAGGGACTGTGCAAGGGCTGCTCCTGCAACAACCACACAGCATTCCCAATGCATGCTGAGCTCACAGAAGCACTCCTCTGTGGTTACCTGCAGTGGTATATCCTCCGTTAACTAGGGATCTTAACTGTTGTCTATATTTTAACCAGTCAACTAGCAAAAAATAATAGTGGCAGCCAGGCCTTTACAGCTCAGACCCATCACTTCCTCTCCCTCACAGCATCCTCAGACCTTACCTAGATCTCATCAGGATAGTTGTGCATGTTGGTTTGCTGCCACATGCATAATGCTTACAGACAGGCCCTCCTCATTCTTCTGTCTTACTCTACAAGCCGGTTGTGTGCTGCCCTCCCAGCCCATCCACACCAGGGGCTCCCAGGATGCCCCAACCCTTCTGCAACACTTAAAGGTGTTGAAGTTCCCTTTTTCCTTCACTTCCCAGCCCTCCCCCATCAGAGACTTTCTCCCACATCTCAGAAACAACTGAGGTTCCAAGGTGCCTCATTCCTGCCGTCTCTTCTGTTTGAGATGAGTCATGCAGGTGTCAACATTTCTAAAATTTGTACAGAGGCTCAGCAGAGCTGGGAGGGTGCAGAGCATTATGTTAGAAGTTATTAATAGCTGCTATCGACCAGTTCTTTGATCTACAGGCAGTTGATTATAGCTGCTGCTCCTGATGATGAGACACCAGGAGTCCTGCCTGTACCTCAATTTCCCTTTCCAGTTTTCAAATTTTTATTAAAACAAAAAACTTCCCCCCAAAATTTCAAAATAGATGGGAATCAGCAGTCAACACTGCAGTCAGAAAGGCAAATACAATCAAGTGAAGCGTAAAATTTTACTTTACAAGAGGAATATCAGGTCTTTGAATCCTGCTTCTAGCAAAGTCTTTGAAAGGCTTAAAGGCTGGCATCACACAAAACAAACTTCCAGAGAACACAGTTCCTTTCTGAAATTTTCCATTTAGCCCTTAATCCATATCCATGAAAAGAAACGTAGAATTTGTTCCCCATACATAATTAGAGAGGTGTAGCAATTGGTTCCCACACTCTTCCACCATGCTTTTACCTGAAGAAGAAAAGGTAATTTGCTATTGCCCAAAGACACCATGCACATTTGACCTATTCAGTGAAACAATTTGGGAAATACCCTTCCAACAACCTAGAGCCACTGTTGGAAACAACTAAGAAAACAGGACAAAATAGCCACCTATCACTTTAAGTCAAGTCATCTAATCCTGCTCTGTCTGGCGGTAAGCAATATGGTGATCAAAAGACAACACAGAGAAACATTCTAAGACAGACAAATTCAGGCAAATTTCCATTTTATTTGATATTACCAGCTAACTTCCCTATCAACTTGCCCAAAAACTTCACAGAATTCCTTTCCTGAGAAACAGGGATGAAGTGGATCTACGTCATGATACAGATCTATATCGTACTACACTGCTCTGCTCACTAAGGCTTTAAAGGTCACTGAAGCCAGTATTGCCTGACTTAAGCCCCCACCTACCAACACAAGAAAAGAGTATTTTTAAGGATGCCTGAAGCAACAAAGAGGTTTGTGCACAGTGGGACAATCCACTCTATGGCTTGAACGTGAACCTGAGGAGCATCAATTTCCAGAAGTTTTACTCTATGTGAATTATGGCATCTATAAATCGGTATGATGGTGGAACTAGGCATGAAAAAAGGAAAACTCACATACTTATGACTATTGTAAAGCCTATGTAATAAAACCGCCAAGCTTTAAGATCACAGACATATTCCAAATATTTCAACTCATGACCATAAAGCCCATGCCACTATGACAAAGCACAACAGAGAAGAGGGGAACTATTTGGCAAATGCACGTTAACATTTACCTCGTTACAGTCACATTCAGATTACAAATTTTCAAAAAGAGAACTAAAAATAATATAAGAATTCCTTCAAGAAATACTTCTATCTTTGGAAATAATGTTTTTTTTTCTCAGAGAAAACCTAGTAAAAAGCATTCAATAGAGTTACTGGTATTCTGGGGTTTTCAGGCCCAATGCCAAGAAATGAAGAATTAACAGCAGACACATAGTTTTCTTCTTCAACCCTTAGAGTAAAGCTCTTATAAACACACACTCACTCACACTGTGTACAGAAGAGCCTTGCTATACATGTGATATAGTGAACCACTTAGACTAGACCGCAGAGAAGACACCACACCTGCTACATTTCATTACCCCTTCACTTCCCCTTTATACAGCCCTTTAACCCGCAGGGACCAGCCATCACTCCAGCCACGCAGTACAGCTATGCTTAACACAAAGCACCCTCCCTCATCACACCCAAAGATGATTATTTTGTCTTCTGCCAGCTTCAAGTGCAGAATAATAACTTGTGGGTCTCACTGATCCTGGATTTTTGAAGTCTGAATTTTGCAAATCTGTCTTCTGTGAGAGCAGGTCACATCACTAGGGAATTCAATCTTAAAGGTCTCAACTACTTCACCCCTGGGGTTAGAGCATGATGCTTCTTTATTACCTCCAGCTCGGTGTTATGAGCATGCAGCTTCTGCACCATCTCCTCAGCCTCACGCATACGCCGGTTCAGCTGGGGCGAGTGCTCCGAAGGGGTCAGCTCGCTGTCGTACGACTCCAGAATTGCTCGCATCCCATCACGCTCCTGTCAGGAAGAACAGCAAACACCTTTAGGGGTAAAGTCCCTGACCTCACTCCAAGGAAAGGGTTCCCAAAACAATACTCTACATTTTTGCCCATTGTTCTTTTACACAGCAAAGAAACCCTGATGGATATACACTCATCATCTTCATATCAGCATCAAGTCACAGATGAACACACAGTTCTAATAAAATAAATGTTGCTGCCCTGAAAACTGAAAAATTAGATCGTCTTGTGTATTTAAAACCACATATCCCTTGCAGGAAAGCAACATGCATACACTCTAACAAGCAGATGGCAACTGAAAACAGAGCCTGCCTTCTTTTTGGAGACACTGTTCTAATTCAACATGGCTGAATGGGTTTCTTCAGCAAAATATTTAGTGTAGCACTTGACATTTTTCCTGCCAAAGAGTTCCAGCAATGAATGAACAGAATTGTCACAACAGAAACAAAATAGATCTGACAACGAACAAAGTGGCTGAGAGCAAATATCCTCTAAATGGTATGCGACTTATCACTCATTAAACACTGCAACACTCAATGTTTATAATAAATATTTTTTCAGAGGTTAATATCTCACAGACGGTGTGTTTAGTTCACTTCGTTATTTGCTGGCAATTATAACCAAGCACTTGCAGAGAAAGACAAAAAGAAGGATCCCTCTCCCCTCCCTGAGAGCGTTCGCACTCCCAAGTATAAAGCTTGGGCTGAAAGCTAAAGGTACAACTTTTTGTGTGGGCTCCTGGTTGAAGTATTTCCTAATGCATTCCCAACTTCAGACAGCACCTAATGCCTGCCTCCAAGGCATTGATGGAGAAGAACAACAGGGACAAAAGGCTGAAAATTTCAAAAAGTCAGGTGTGTTTTAAGGAGATTACCATTTACAGTGCAATATGCATACAGGGATTAGCCAGCTGATGAAGCGTTTTATCTTTTCACTGCATGGAACACCCTTGATGTTTGTGAGGCTACAGAACAGGGTCAAAGAAGCACAAGTCCCTGGCATAAATCCAAAGAGCAAAACCTCTGAGGAAATCTGACAGCGCTCCCTCCTTTTCACTGCTGAAGTTTGCTACCTTGCCCTGTTACAGAATGCACAAGTGCTCTGGACAAACCAGTTCTCTTGTGTGAATTCTGCCATCACAAACATCCAACATATTATCAGAAGATCACTCAGCTTTATAGCTGTGCAGTTCACATCTAGACCAGGCCACTGCCACCATGCTGAACCTGGAGTGCTTCATAAACCCAGCCTGGCCACACTGAAGTGCTTTGCTGGGATCCTGCTCTCTTGGGGAAACCAGGAATTGCCAAGGTAGAAAAACAGGTCCTTCTTCCCCCCACCCCCAAACGAAAAAGGCTGTATTTCAGATAGTGAAGGTGATGCTAACCATCCAGCTGAGCAAACCTGTATACAAAGGTTATCTCCTCCTTCAAAATCTAAAGGTCAAAGACTGAATACGGATAGAAAGTTCATGCATGGGGAAGGGAAGGAACATTCAAATTCAAGGTGTGAAAATAAGACCAGGGTCACTGCCAGAGCTACAGTGTGCGTTCAGAGCATGTTATGGACTGAAAGGTCAGCCAAGATGGTTGGGTTGGTCAGCAGGTAAAAGGACCCCAAGACCAAAGGACAGCCTGAGGCTACAGGAACTGAGTTAATAAAGTAATGAAGAAAACCAGGTTTTAACATAAATAGCACTGTAAGCTATTACTAGCTCCTTGCTCAGGCCTCACTGAAGAGAAATACTTTTCCAAGGAAAGAACAGTTTCGCCATAGTTGAGAAAGAATTATTCATCTGACAGACATATGAAAGGAAATGTTTATGTTACTCTAGAAGAAGAAAACCCAAATCCAGCCACACCACACCTGCCTTGTAATGAACTTGTTTAGCAGAAAGGCAGCAATACAGGATGACTCCATTCTCCTCCTCCCCCTCCAACGTACATACACATCACCCAGCCTGCCCAGTGCATGTTCCCTAAGGCAAACTGCTTTTGCTCAGGAGATGAGTTTAATTCCCCATTTATTGAAGAATCATTGTCCAAAGCACAGAAGAGAACATAATGATGGCATTCAGAGAAGGTATTGGTTTGATCCTTGCATGTTGTTGCAATTAGATCTGCAATTACAGCATCCTCTCTCTTTCTCTGTACTCCTAGCTGCTCTGCTATCCTAATTTTCTCCTAAGCATCTTTCGTCGATGTGATAATTTAACACTGCAAAGTTCTCTCTATTACAGCAGGGCAGACCCAAAATCCTTAGCATTTTTTCAAAAGCAAACAGGACCCCTGGCAATTCCCATCACACTCGGCTTCCAATTAACTGCTGAATATTAGGTCATTCGAATCATACTGAGCAAGATCCTAGCAGTTCCCTGACCTGTTCAGCTGCAAGGAGGACAAACTTCCGCTTTCATGGTAAGATGGGAAAACTGCATGGGAGCAGGAGATCCCTACAGGCTGTCTTTCCCCTAAATTCAACCACAGACCTTGCCCTTCAAAGCCTTTCTCTTAAAGGAAGGGTAAACTTCTCAAGAAAAAAAACACGTGGTAAACACAGCACAAGCTGTATTGGAAAAAAAGGTGCTGAAATAAAGGGCGGTACAATTAAACACTTGATCCCAGAGTTTAGTTCTCCTCTTTAATTATTTCTAAATATTAATACTGTAATGAAATCAATTCTCAGCTTCCAACAAGTGGTCCCCAGCTCCATTTTTTAAATTTCTCCCCATCAAGAGCACTTACTGAAAGCTTTTCCCTCCCTCCTAAAGATCTTGTTAGTTTGGCAGGAAACAGAAGTTCTTGTTGAAAAGTCCTCTGTCTAAAAAGATTCTCTAAAATGTAATCCTAATTTAGTAATTGCTGCAATATCTCCTTATCCCATACGCCAGGATATTCCCCAAGCCCCATCAAAAACCTCCCCAGGGACTTTCAGATGCCTTTTCTAACCTTTTTCCAACACTTCTGCTTTCCTGCTTTCTATCAGGAGAGTATTCATCAGAAATACTAAAAAGCGGTTCCTCTAAGAATTTCCAAATTTGACCCAGCACAGGGCATCTCTGCTAACTCACCATGGACCTTACACTGGCACACTTTCAGGTGCTCTTTACCTTGACCAGTTTCAAATCAACACCAGAATAGAAATGCAGTTTACTCTAAACATGCCCTAAAAGCAGAATAATTGGTTTTGATGTTCATTATAAACCTAGGAAATTAATGTCCTACAGCAAACTCTGGTACTGCAGTTTGCAGCTGTGTTTGAGGAGGTGTAAGTTTGAAAAAGAGGAAGGATAGTGATTTTTTCAAAGGTTGAACAGTTTCCCTTCCTTCTGCCAGCAACAGCCAATTCACCAAACAAATATGCCTCCTACTATTGCATAAGTAACTAAAAAGAAAACACGTTTTATAATCTTAACCACAAACTAGAGCTAATCCCATGAAAATCTGCAATGGCAAAGTACAGGATGGCACCTCTGCCAAATGTCACCCCTACGATAATGCTTCTCTCTGGTCCTCCCACCAGCTCCTCAATTCCTGCTATGTAAAGCCAAAATTCAACCTGGTTGGCGAGCAGCTTGAAGCTAAGGGAGAATCTTTTTCTCCGGCATTCACACACCAGAGGGCTACCAGAGTAGTTTAGAAACAGCAGTAATATAAGTTGGCTCCTCCAGGACTTTCGGGTTAATTTTTGGGACAGAATCATTCACATAAGCACCATCATCATCATCCCTACCAACATCCCCTATGTCACTGAAGCAGTGCTACTGCACTTCTTCCAAGAGCAGCCTGCAGCTTCAAATATTTGCACATTGAGGAGTATGAGAGTGACTCCCAGCTGTGTACTGCAAGCAACTGAAGAGTAAAATATAGCCCCAAAAAAAAAATTTAGAAAGCTATCTGACCTTATATACATACATATAAACTCAGGCCCTATTCCTGTTGATGCTCGTTAGCCCGTCCTCAAACATACTTACACACAATTCACCACAGATTTTCTAATTAGTTGAAGAAAAGAAAAATCAATAAGAAACAAATTAAAGTTACAAATCTAACTGAAGTCAGTCACACACCCAGGGAAAATTTGTTCCTGGGGTAAAGTTTATCTACTGTCATAATTTTATTGAAATCCTATATCTTCCTATTGACTTTTATCGTTTCAAGCTCGATGCCAGAGTTATCATTATTAGAGTCTCAGTGTTGCTTGCAGGCCCAAGGTTTGGTTTGTTGTGTTGATTTTTTTTCCTTTTACAAACAAGCTGTAATTGTCTGGTTTATTGATCAATAAATCTTTCAACTGCCTCTCTTCACCCGGCTTCTGTTCTCTAAGTCTCCTGCATGATTCTCTGAAAGAAAAATACAGGGTGGTTGATTTTTAAAGAACAGATTGTTTTGTCATTAGCAATGAAAGAGCAGGAATTGTGCCGGTCGGTTCTGATAATGGCTTTTTAATGACAGATTCTAGTCACAGTAAAATCTGCTTTATTTCCACACGAGTGAACTTCAACTATTAATCCACAACCCAAATGCACAGCTCGCTTGCTTTCTCACTTCTGCTCGGGTTAGAGCCTGGCAGAGGAGACAGACTTTGTAAAGTGGAATCATAATGATATTTCCCACTTGGTGCTTTTTTGATGGTACAGAAATATTCCTGTTCCTAGCGTTAGATGAGCTTTTTGTTTAATTAATGATAATTTTTGGAGAATGTTAATAGACTGCTTCATTATAGGAAATCAGTGGCAAGATTTCCCCCTCCTCTTCCTCTCCAGACTCCTAACTCCAAATTAGTTGTAATAAGAGAAAATTTCGAGACCGAAGAAAGATATAAAGCTTCAACATCAAACAGATGCTATTTGCAATCAGGTATAATTTAGCTAACTATTCCTCATAAAAACACAAATAAAAGAGAAAGATGACTGTGTAACAGAGGTCTATGCTTTTTTTGCTTTAAGCTATACAAATACATACATAGAAAAAGGGAGATGGTAACTGGGGCTTGACCAGATGTTTAACATTAGTAAAATTAGCAGTATGAGGTGTGGAAACATAAGCCAAAGTATGGTCAGAAATAACTGAAGAACATTTAAATATATCGGACTCTGTCAGGGCCTGTTGACAAAATACATCCTTAGGATACTTCAAAAATTAGTCAAGGTAATCGCTGGTCCACAAACAACTGTCTTTGATGAACTCACAAATGGCAGGACAGGCCCTGAAAACAGGACAAAGGAACAGAGTCAACCTTTTAAAAGAAGGATGGATGAGAAGATACAGACTCTGGTAATTATAAAACACTGCAACATTTTGGTATCTCATAAAATACTTGAAGAAAACATTAACAATCAAATTGCAAGCAGCTAGAGAAGAATTAGGGACAAGAAACAATCAACTGAGCCTTAATATGAATAATATCAAACCAGTCTAATTTCCTTCTTTGACAGGTAACTTGTCTACTGAATAAAGGCAAACAATAAATGTGACAAATCTCAACTTCAGTGATGTGTTTATCAAAGAGGAGGATTACAATTCAACAACATCTCTGTAATTTAGAGAAATGAATTTGTATCAAGGTGATGAAATTCATGAAAACGAAGCACTGAGCCCTGCACATTGTGTAGCAACACAGACAGCAGGTACCATTAACAGACTGCAGCGTCAGTGGGCATTCTTCCCCTTCCCAAAGCTGCCCGTTCGCACCTTCCTCAGGAAACACATCCATCCCACTTCAAGCTCCTCGGGATACAGGCAGCTGCCATGGAAAAGCATTACCTGGGGAACATGCACAAGGCTACTGACAATTAACAGGTTCTGCCCCAATCTGATGGCTGGAGGAATTGATAAAAAATTGAGACGTCGTCAAGCCTTACTTTGTAATTAGGCATCTCTCTTCAAAGACTACGTTCACATCTCATTGCCTTATGGAAAATGGGGGGAAAAAATTAAAAACAAAGTGAGAGCAAGACCCAAGAAACAGCGGCCTGAAGGCAGAGCTGCGGCTAAAGGCACATTCGGTCAGACTTTGCTATTACAGGAGCTACATCCCCTCAGCTCCTGACCCTCTTGGAGCACTGTGAACAACAGCTCATCGAGTCTTCCAGAACAGACAAAACACCCAAGAGTTCTATGCTGAACAAAACCAGTAGAAATTAAATTACCAAAAACTCTTCAAACCCTCCTTGTCTACAGCAGCATCTACTGTCACCAGAAGGCGAATGGTTCCCCTTTCTCTTACCACCCTTAACTTTCATACCAATCATCTTTAAACCAAAATTTTCTATTCCCAAACCCCCAAATAGCTTCCTTCTCAGCTACAGCCATTTCCCAACATTTCTCTCTGTGGCTGACCTATTTTCACATTACTTTGCAAATGAGAACCGACCGCAGACACATATGTATATACACACCATTGACTTTCTACTCAAGACCTCAATTAAAACAGCATTTACAAAAAAGCCCGTTAACTCCACAAATATAAAAAACATCCAGTGGATTTCACTACCCTTGCACTGACAAGAACGTTAGGAAATGTTTCTTCAAAATATCCTTGCCTCTCGAATGTGATTTTCTATGTATCAAACCTCTGCTTGCATTTTTGCACCTCAAATGAATCTAAGGCTATTGCAGGAGTCTAAAGATGGATTTAATCTATAAAGAATTCCTTCAGATGTATTGTGCCCGACAACCAAGGCTTCTCCAACAAAAATAAAATATTTATTCTTTATAAGTCCAAGTATCTCCACCCGTGTCTAACTTGAATAGCTGGGAGAAAGGTCAGAAAGTCTGATGTACTCTGTAGCCACAAGCACACAGAAAATCGGGAATTAAGCATCCCTCTCTCTCCCATCATCTCTCTACAACTGATGGTTTTCATCACTTTTTCTGATACTCTCACAACGGAGGCATTTTCTTGCTAGGAAAGGTACTGTATCGTTAAGGTTGAACACCAACTTTCCACGCAAGGTTGGAAGTCTGGAGAAAGCAGTCACCAGGGGAAACTGTGGTGAGAAGAGGACACAGCCAGGCAGAGAGCCAGAGAAAGACAATCAAAGGCTAATTTTAAGTGCCAGAAGAAGGCATTCAGAGACAGCCTTAGCTTCCCAGCCATCATTTCTCAAATTTTGGAGAGACTCTGCCATCTGACTGCTCTTTTGGCAAACATTCTGCAGGCAGCTTTAAATGTACACCTACTAATACCTGCGTATCTTACATGCTTTTATATTCCGTAAGTTTTTCTCCAGATTTATAGTTCTTCCTTTCTCGCTCTTGTCCCTCATCTCCAACACTTCTCTGCAGACAGCTCAGCTTGCCTTATATCCTGGCAATAGACCAGAGCAAATAAATCCACTGTAACTCTTTTAATCTGCCTCTGATAAATCCCCTGCTTACTATCTTCTGGAAAATTGTGCATGGTCTCTAAAAGCCTCATTTTGCTTATAGCACATACATATGCCAGCTGACAAGCAGTCATACAACTGACACTGCAACAAACTAAATATTATCTGACTAAAATACCCCTGGGGTCCTCTTGCTTCACAGTGAGTTTAACATGTTTAGTTATGTTTGCTAACCTCCTGCTGCCGTGAAATAATTTTATGATTTTTCTTCATTTAACTCCCTTCTACTGGAACGCTCACCACTGCCTATCTCTAGCACAAGCTTGCTTTTCTATCTCAGTGCATTTCTCATCTCTTCATTCAAGAAAACCTCCTCTTCTTTCTACCATTTCTCTCAGTCCTGCTGCTCAAGCAGTGGCAATCTCGCACCAGTGTGAAGCTGCCTTATTCACCTACCTCAGCACAGGGCCACTCTCCCTCTGACACCGGTATCTGACACGATGTGCGCAGTTCACATTTGAAAAATGATCATTTCTTTAAAAAAAAAAATAAAAATCATACCTTCTTCAACCTAGCCTTCATCACTGGCAGCGGGAAGGCATACAACTGACAAGGAAAGGTATTCATCCTTACTTACTGGCAATAGAAAACTAATATTTTATTCACCTATTTTTAAAAAAGTGCCTTATTCAACCCTGAAGAGAAAGTTTTTGTGAGGGTGCATCAGATTCTTCTATTCTGCCAGTGTCTACAGCACATAAAAATTCAGCCCTATGTTCACTCTTTACCCTTGGACTTCTTTTTCCTCCTGCCTACTAAGTAACCCAGATATTGGCCTCTAAATCTCTTAACAGCCAGTTTCCTGCAGTTTTAACCGCTTAAATATCATTAACTTGGGAGAAAAGTAAACTGAACTGTGCTCTAAGCCAGGGCACTTATCTCTGCAAAAATACAGGAGGAGGAATCACACCACCATCCAGCCTCTGTTCCTGGGGTATTCAGGGTAAAACAGAACTGAAGCAGGAGGGCAAATCTCTTGCATCAGGTTTTGAGAGGACAGAAAAATCAGAGACTTAAGTTCATCTGATCAGCTCAACACAGCACATCCCACTGAACTTGAAAAGTAATTTCTTGGTTCCTTTACGATGCATTCACAACTCTAGAAATATGGCAGCTGTGGCTTTTTGAAAAAGGCAAAGAAAAAGGGCTTTTAGCTAATGCTTCAGAATATACATTACCCAACTGCTTTATTAGAAAATACTAATAATTTCCCATATTTTACTTAATTCATAAAACATTCCCTCTACTACCTCCAGGGTATAAAAGATCAGCGACTTCAATAAGAGTTTCAGAAATTATACATCAAGTTATCTCCTAGGTCAGCAACAGCATATCTGCATTATCTTTAAAGGATTCTCATGGGCAGAGGGGACACAGCTCCTTGCCCTTGCAGCCCAGCGATGCCTCCTTAGGAAGAAGACACCATGCAGAGAAGAATGAAAAGTCTGGCTGCATACCTGTTGCAATAGGACTGTCTCAGGCAAGCGAGTTAAGGGCACCTGAACACATGTGAAGCCTACAGACAGCCAGCCACAGCACCTGCACTGCAAATCACCACATCACGTCTGACCAAATTTGCGAGCCATAGGGTTGAATGCAAAAGGCCTTTCTGCCCACTATATGTTAAGGTTAAAATTATTTCATTTACCTATAACAAGTGTTGGAAACTTCCTTCAATTACTGTCCCATAACTACTAGACAACTGCCCAGAAGCCCACAGTATTTACAGATCCACCCTGATACAGAACACGGAGGGTACAAACCCCAAAGAGCCCACACATACGATACCACATCCAATGCCTACCCAGCCCTGATGCTCAAGTTATTGACCAATAACCATACAGCATTTTGTTAAGTACAGGAGGCTCAGCGTGCAACTTCCATACTATGTAAGCCATCTATAAGGCAAAAGAATACCTAGACATATTCTTCTTGAAATGATAACCACCATAAAGGGTCATTTCTCACCCAAGCCATGCTCCCAACAGTAAGACTGGGTTAGCTTAAGTGACAGTTTATTTAATCTCACCCAATGATTTATCTAGGGCAAGGCAATAATAAGCCATTACTTTGAACTAAAATTCTGTTATTTACTTGGATGTGGTCAAAATACTAATTTCACAATACACAACACACGTTTCATATTACCCACATGATGTGGGTTACATGTTTGAACTTGCACCCTTTGAAAACAAGAATGAACAATCATTTTAATGCTTTGAGTATATAAACCAACTAAAAAGGTTAAAAACACAAACTGCACCAAGGAATACTTCCTGGGCTTTTTTTAAGATCAGTTTATTCTCTCAAACCAGAGCACCGTTCAGATAACACCCACAGAACCCTTCAGCTTAATCTGGAGCCATCTTCACGGTTTGCTCTCAGACAGCAACTAAACACCATTAAGTTCGGCTACTCTTTAACCTTCTGAACTGTCCTTCTGACAAAGTTTTCTGCATTTAAAAAAGAAAACGTGCCACCTCGGTGCTCTGGATTGCAGCTTCTTGAGCAGAGGTTTGTCATATGCTGGCGGTACTCAAGTCCTATATAAACTCAGTCAGTGGGGGCTGCCAGAGAAGACCATGAACCACCCCTCCGTGCCTGAGATCCTGTTCCTCTGGAGACCCAGGTATGGTGAAGAACAAAATCAGGTGCCTAAGAACCAGGTACAAGGATCACATCAGGCAGGTACAAGATTATGGTGATCTACCACCATTCCAGCCGCACCTTCACCTTGGGCTTCCCAACTCCAAAAAAATGACATTCAGTACTTTTGAAAAATAAGCTCTCATTGACAACTCCTACAGATATTTTTATTGATCATATAAATATCCAGTCTCTTTCTGAACCCTGATAAATTCCTGATCCTGTCAGTTTTCTGATGGAAATTATTCCCATTGCTTTTTCCATTGCTTGAAAATCCATTTTCTTTTATCAGTTTTTAATTTGCCACCTTTCAGCTTCATTGAACACCTTTGTTCTTGCATTGCACAGACAGGGAAAACAACAGCTCCCGAACAACTTCTCTAAACTATTCATTCACTAGACTCTGCTTTCAACTTGTCACCTCTTATTCAACTACTTTTTAAGGTAAATAAGTCCAGTCTTCAGTTTTGCAGCATAACGGTTTTCCCAGTGTTTCACACTCTCATCACTCATTTCTGACTGCTGCTCTCATTCTGCAGCATCCTTAGCTGAAGCAGGTTGATGAGGAATAAATTAAGAGAAACAGTGAAGATGCACTGCAAGTCACTGGTCCCATCCCCACCTCTCTCCGTAACGGGTTCACTTGCACCCAGATCCTGGCTGGTTGAAGAGCTCATGATCCCAGCATCTGCTGCCCATCAAACTCCTTCACATACAAGTTACCCACAGACCCCACCCCACCAGCACGTCCCCACATGTGAGGACCCCCAACTGCACTCAGTGCCAGCTACGCAGGTTGGCAAACACCGACTGCTCAACAACTTTGGAGGGCTCAGTCCATCGTCAGAGAAGCAGGACAAGATGCTCTCCCAAGAGCTGCTGAGCTGGGGGATGGCAAAAGCCCAGCGATTTGCAGTTTGGGAATAATACGGCAGGCAATAACCTCCTCAACCACATCTAGCAGAGAGTAGAAGATGATGCATGTGTACACCTAAGAAACTCCAGCCCTTGTGACAACAGCCCACATATACAGATTTCCTCAAATTTTAAACATTTCAGAAGTGAAACTATGACCTTAAAATAGCCTACAAGTTAGTAGACCTAATATAATATTAGCTGCCACTCAGTGAACATATTCCTTTTACAGTGTCACCAGAGTGCTGGTTCATTCACACAAAATGACATTCCTTTCTTTGTTCTCCCCCCACTGCCTCTGCAATATTAAGTCAACAAAAATCTTTCCTCACAACTGCACTGACATCAAGAATGTTATGCTCAAACCATTAGACAAAACATGAAGCACTGAAGTCATGCTTCATTAAAAACAAGTGGAAAAATCAGTTTACCAGAAGAATATATTTCCTAAATAATGTTTTTCATCACATGCATCTGAAAGAGAACCATGACTAAACTTGTAAGACCAAAACATTCATCAGTCTTTTAATTAATATTTGACCACAAAATTATCCACACTCCTATTTATTCACATTTTATTGTCAACAAAACCACATAGCAATAAAGAACAGAAACACAGTATCAAAAAAAAAATCTACTTTGTTACAAACTAAAACCACTGGTTTGCTTTCATACTAACGGACTGCCACATATTAGAGAACAAAACGGACTATCAGTTTTTCTACTTCTAGGCACTTCATCAAAGCGAACAGAATATGGTATAATCACAGAAATTATTGTCCAAAAAAAAGACACAGTAACAGAGGGAAGAAGTCTCTCCCGGCCACATAACATCACAGAAAGAGCTGGTAAATAGCAGGCAGTTAATGAAGAAGATGAACTCCTACTTCTATACTGCAAGACACCCACAATGTAGAACTTTCCAGATAACTTGGAGACACTCAAGTTGAAATTGAGCCTTTCCTATATTCCACATAGAAGAAAAACAATCCAAAGAACACTCAGTCTACCATAGGAAAAATTACAGAATTTTTAGTTTGCAATCAGTAAGTCTTCAAGAAGACAAAAAGGTGAGAACAGACCCATTTGCACAGCAATATTTCAGCATACAACACACATCACTAAATTTGTCCCATCTCTGGAAGAAAGTCCATTGTGATGTGTCGGGAAATAGTATCAGAGCTATTTTTATTATTCTAAATAATTTTTAAAAGAGGTTAAAATGAAATCACATATCTGTTGCTATATCTGGTTCTTCTGCTTCCATTTGTTAAATACCATTATATTATTTAATAATATGCCTTTCTCTCTAAGTGCCTTACAATAAACTTGGGCAGCACTCTCCTGACTTAGTACAATCTTTCTCAAATACAGCTTTGTCTTACCAACGAATGCTATATGAGATGATGCCATTTTCAGTATAGTCTATTATCAGGAATAGATAAAATCAGGCTTGCACAACAGCTGAGGTTTGAAAGCTGCTCTAGAGATTGTCTACCCCAACCTCCTCAGCTCTCCTGGATCCCCCTTCTCTCCAGGAGCATGTTCCACGGGATTCTTCCAAGCAGGTTCATGAACAGCTCAAACTTCGCTCTCCTGAAGTCCAGAGCCGTGATCCTGCTATTCGCCTTGTTCCCTCCTCTCAGGAGTCATTTTAAATTACTTTAACAGCATCCTTACAATCCACCTTCGGTTGTTCAAAAAGGCCTCCACAATCAACATAAAATCACTCGATACCACAAGCACAAAAAAGGTTGGTTTAGAGATGAAGGAAAGACAAAAGGTAACAAGAACAAATCATTCAGCTAGAATTTGTGACCACTTCACAATCTCTCTCAACTTATTCCAAAAAGCTGTTCCTACTTCGCTTGCAAGTATCATTTTTCAGACTTGTCCTTTTTATTTCACCTCCAGTAACAACAGACATGAGCTCTACCACATTAAAAGAAAGCATGACCACTGTATTGTCTTTGTCAGTGCAGTCTCAAAGATGCTACCCATGATTACTAATTCACTAGGACTCTTCAGCTTATTGAGAGTAAGAACAGAAGCACCCAAAAAGCAGCACGTGGCAAGTTTCTGCCTCTGTCTTCCTGCGCACATCAAGGATGCTTAGATACACAGGCAAAATCAACAATCAAGGCTATGCAAAAGATGTCTTGTGCAAAACACCTGCCTCAAGTCCATGGAAGAAGCAGTGCAAATTTTACAGCATATGTCAAATCTTTTCAACTTTTTCCCTGAATCAAATTAGTTACTAATGAAACAGTTTGTGATTAATGCTCAGTGAACTCAAGAAGTAAATTGTGGAAAAAGCTATTAGTTGAACATGAGCAAATCACATTGGCTCCAGAGATACATAATGAAGTGTGTATGTGAAGAAAATACTATTGCTGTATCATTAGAAGTCTTCCATTTCTGAACACAGCCTGTATTAGATCATCACATAATATACTCTAGTGGTACTTCTGAAACATGATGCAGAAGGTACAAGCAGTTGATGTACCTGCAAAATACAGATGTACCTACTAATGATCTAAATACGTGACGTCTCACACTGACCATACACACAGAGCTCCAATGCAGAGCTCCATTCAGAGAAATATTGATCCCATCCACCTCAGGCTTGCTTGTCGAGACTAGGGTGGCTCACAGGCTCTGTCATTTGGATTTCCCCCTCAGTCCAAGGCGGCAGGACACCGAGGGGCTACGGTCATGGAGGGAAGAGAGGGCAAAGCACAGTCCATCAGTCCTGTCTGTACTCTGAGTTGCTGGGGTAGCGCCTTGGAAGAGTGAACAGAACAGAAAATATCTGCTAGAAATGATCTCCTAAGCCTATAAGCACAATATAAGGCAAAAACTTATTACTTTTTCCTCTACAGCAGTCTTTTACGTATTTGAAGATACGTTTCTCCACAGTATTTGCTAGTGTAATTCTTTACTCTTTCCTCTTACTTTTTACCATTTCACTGGATGGTTAATAAATATCCATTCGTCTCCAGAAACTGAGAGGAACCACTGTAGTACCTCTCACACAGAGCTACCCAGACCTGAGTGGAAGGAGAGCCAGGAATGAACGAGATGGGGATTAAGGACAGGAAATCACTTTCTAATTGAAAACTCAGGGCCAGCCACCATGAAGTAAAACGCAGGAGACTCAGAGCCACACTAAAAATCAAAGCACAGAATAAATGTCTGTGGTCTAATACTGGCTTAGGCCCCAAATTTTATTAATATTCTGTACTTGCACATCCCACAGGTTATCCCATCTACCTAATTTTAACACTGATGCCTAGAAGCTTTGAATTTAAAAACAAACATGGTACTAACTGAAAACCCCTCCTCATCAAGTCGGTGGCATAGATTATATAGAGACCTGTTTCTCAAGGAGATGCAGAATGGAAAGTGTAATTGTATTTAGGTCTTGGATGCATGGAAAAGGAAGAAAAACATACTGTCAGTTCAGCATGTTCAGTATGTATGAATGAATAAATGTATAAATACCTTGAAAACTAGAGAGCTTTGAAGTTTTCAGCTGAAAAGAAAAAAAAAACACAAACCCAAACTTTACACAAAATTTTAAAAACTTCAGAGGAACAGAAGTAAATAAAGGAATTAGTCTCCAGCTGAAGTCTGTGAGCTTCTAAAAGAATGTACCTATTCAAACATCTTTTTCTTTATTAGCAGTTTAATACTATACACAAAAAGCTAGCAGCATAACAAATGAACTTTTTAGAGAGAGCTTCTCCCTGCCTCCTCCCGTAGTACCAAAAGGCAAACAGCTGCTCACTTTCTACATCACACACACCGTTCTCACACTGGCACACTAACGGGTTTTCTGACAAGGCAAACTCTAATATTAGATCCCGCTCTTATTAGCTCAGATCAGAGTATGTGCTGTTAAAGCCTGCAGGTACCACACTCTGCAGAGGTTGCTCTCTATTTCACAAATCATATGTAATTGCCTCTTTAATATCAGCCACTGAATTGAGTTGAACACTATCATTCTTCTCTAAATTCAACATTTGTGCACTTCAAACATATGTATTTCATACTTAAAGAATACTTTTTACGCTAAAAATACTTCTGAAGCTTAGAATTGAAGTTATTAGACAATTCAACCCCCTGATACAAAGCCACTCCTCCCATGCTTCAAACAGTACGTGAAGAAACAGGGGGGTCTCTGAAGTGGTTTTAAATTCTCATGTTTGAATGAACGGCATATGTGATTGATATGACTGTTATTTGTAACACCATAGGAGTGCGTTATAAATAACTTAGCTTATTTATAAGCATTGTGTTGTTTTGCATACCAGCACAGCCCAAAAGGCATGGCATCCCACAGCAAATGTCAGTTGCAAGGAAAGTTTTTCTGTAATGTTTGCACAAACTTAGGCCCATGGGTGATCTCTGCTAGCAACTGCTGGAGGCTGGTAGAAACCACAGCATTGGGGATGGGCACACGCCCGTGCGGGCATCACACACGTGGGGCTCAGCAAGTGCAAATACATGAGAACCTCACAGGTGTAGTGGGAGATGGGAAACAAACAGAAGCTGGGCTTACTTCTGCATTCTTCCTTAAGAAAATTCATGTGGTCTCTACTGTGTCTGTTACCAGAACATTTTAAACAGCTGCGAGGCTGCTGACCAAGAAATGACAGCCTGTCTGTGCTGGGTGGTTAAAGCAATCATTAAACACTTGCTCAGTGTGGACCTGGAGCTCGCTGAAAGGGGAGGACAGTTACTCATCACTAATGCTTACTTTCACATCGCTCTCCTATCAAGCTTGCTAACAGTCTGGCATGCTAATGGATATTCAGGAATTTTTTTTTTTTTCCCCCCTTTCTTCTCATCTACAGTCTTACCTGCTACATTAGAACCAACTTAATTACCACTAAACCATCTCCAACAATGTATGCCAAGTCTAGCCTTGAATTTCTTCAAGAGGTGTGATTTTTATCCCTTAGTTTCTCCTGCTTTTTCACTTATTGTGGGAATAGTTAAACTGCGTTTCTCCAATTTGCTTTTAAATGGAAAAGATTACTGTCAAGAGGTGCAAGTTCTATATTTCCCTGCCACTTACAGATCAGATTAGTCTCTTCCTTGTTCATACCTACTGAAACAATGCTGTCTCCTGGCACATCAACTTTAAAAAGTAAACGCAATTGAAGTTTTCACCATGCAGCTCACAAAGAAAGATATCTGCACGTTATAATTGATTCCTCTTCTGATCTCACCGGTTAAGAAAAATAATTGAATTTGGTACCCTTTATAACACATTCACATATTTCTTTACAGTTCCAAGTTGAACATACTCCTTGCTTTTGTCCTTGGTCTCATTTTCAAAAACTTTTATCTTTAGTTTGCCAATCTATCACAAGCAAGAGACTCTCCAGTCTGGGGAAAACTGGAGCAGAGACAATTAAGACAGGAGAGAAGCAGGAGGAAAAATGCAGTATAATATATGTAAAAGCAGATGTCTTATGAGGACACTGTTATAAGTAACTTGCTCATGGAACTCTTCCACTTAGCAGTACAGAAGGGTAGGACTACCTTTAGGTTTTTATGCTGCACTTTTTAGTAGTCAATCATAAAAGCAGTCTATTATGGAAGTTCAGCATCACCAGCTCTACTTTGCAGAAGGGGAAACTGATGTCTTGCAAGATGAAGTGGTTGTGGTCATTCAGCAGCTTAGAATTGGGCTAAAACACAGATCTCTTTCAAGTGTCTGTCTGGGGATCTTCCCAGTAATTAGGTCATTCTTATCAATACAAAAAAAGAAAGTGTTTATCAACTACGCACCAGCTGTGTTTAGGAAAGGATTACCGCCATTATGCAGCCACTTCTGAGGTGCTGCTTTTCCTGAAGTCACATCAGAGAAAGACAAACCCAGAAAGAAAGAGTAAAAGAAAGTAGAGATGTTGACAAGCATGAACATTCCCAAAGTGTTCCTGTTACACCTGCTCCAAATTCTTGACATGCTGAAGTCATGAAAGATGGAGGGAGGTCTAATTCCTTTCTAACTATTTTTGCAGAAGAAATGATCAGTACCTACCAGAATCAACCAAAATATGGCTTTGAATTCTAGGAATAAAAGAGGAGATGCGAAGGTGCTCTTTTGTGACACTGCAAGTAGATCATCCCTCTGGAGATGAAAATCAACAGTTCTACCTGTAGCCACTGATACTTTGTCCTGCCCCTCAGACAAGCAGAGAACTTACACAAAGAAACCATTCACAAGTAAAAAGCTTCTCACTTTGTTCAAGAGTTAGCTTCCTGCTGATTTAGCTTCAGAGGCTTCATTTTCAAACCCGTTCTGAACAAAGAAAATGACAGGAGCATTTAGTTTGGGAAGGGGAGAAGGGAAGAGGGACAATCCCTTTCACGACATGTTGGATAGGCTGCAAAACAGACTGCTCGTCAAGCAGAAAAGCACAAGTTTTAGGTCACATACACAGAAATTACTTCCAGCAGCACAAAGCCAAAGACTTCCGTGTAATCTGCACTTCACACATAGGCGAGGAAAGAAGCCACTCCTGATCTCACAGCCATAAAAAAAGCCGTCTTTCAGCAAAACTGAACAGAGTTACATTTGCAGGCTAACCCGTCAAGCTGCTGAATTTATATGCAGCAACAGAACCATGTAAGGATCAAATAAAATTAATTCTGTCTAATAACAAATTAATTGTCCATGCCAACCTCTAATGTCTCCATCATCAAATGAATTTCCATGTTATTTACCCACCACAACTTCCCACAGGGAAGGAGAAAGACAGCTGCTTAGATTAAAGAACAAAACAGAAGAGCCTCCAAGACAAAGGATCTTTTCATTTTCTAAATGATTGCTCTACTCCAAAACCTCTTATGAGAAATACTGTGGTTTTTTTTTTTATTCTTTCAACAAAACCAAGATGCAAACTGCCTGATTTGATGCTGCTATTTCATTGTCTCAGAAGTGAATATAACAACTTCTAGTGGTAAGGACAGATAGGCTCATGTGGAAATAATTTTCTCATTACAAGAAAAATAAATTGTCAACAGGCCTAAGAAAGTGTATTTTTCTCATTTTATATTCTTTGAGGCATGGATCACTGTAGCCCTCATCTTATTTATTGACAACAGGTACATTTTTAAAAGGCATATAAGATGACAACAACAAAACCCACTTTACGGTAAAACTAGGCTATAAATTATTTCAAAAGACCAGAACAGTGACACATGCTGCCAGATCCCCACTGCTCTTATTTCACAATCTTATTTTAATGCCTCTAAAGCACCCAAAATTGTCCATTTTGACCACACTGAAGAATACCTCTCAAAATCATCATTTAATGGGCAAGTTTTTCTGGGAAATAAAAGAAAGCTTTCTTTAACCACAATGTCAACGCTCTATCCCACTTAAACAGTCTACTTCTATACCTGAGGATTGCCCAAGCTTAGGGAACCAAGCTCATAACAAAGAGCTGATCCATTTAATCCTGAAGAAGTCCTGGGAAGAGAAAGGCAAAAGGGGAGAAGACAGCCCTCACAGGATATTTGGAGAAGCTCAGGTGTTTGACCTGATCAGTCCCACAATTCACTATTTTTGATCTGGCAAGGAGTAGTAAAAGATACAAGAGACCTCTTACTTAGAGGTCACAGTGCTTTGTCACACAACATACAATGCTTACTGTAATGGGGTTTTAAAAGGTTATTACTTGCAGAGTTCTCATGAGATAACCGCCCAGTAATGTCTTTCAATTGTATTGGGATATCTTCACTACTGAGCCACCAGCAGAACTGTATACTGTGTTTGAACTTGTCAGACTTACAGTGGTCAAGGAGTTCTCTAGATTACAGAGTGGTCCTACCAAAGATCTGACCTGAACATCCCTGCAGCTCCAGAGGAGAGCAAAAACTTGTGCACAGCAAAACTTTGGGGCATGACCTGCAAGGAATCTTAAAAAAACCAGCAAAATCTATCAAACAGGGATTTAATTCATCTTAGCTGCAATGTTCTTCTACACAGAGAAGATTAGGAGCAACAGATTCACTCTTCCAAAGCAGAAACAAACCAACTTTTAGTTAAGAAATAAAGCAGATGGCCCATGCAGATTAAAGACTAGGTACACCGCAATGCAACAGCACACTGCTGCGCACAAATCCCACAGTAATTACAGAAGCAGCATTATTTCACTAATGATGCTATGCCTGTGAACTGGGACAAATTAACACAAAGACACACATGCTGGTGACTTGCAGCCCAAGGGAAGGTGAATATGACGGAGACACAGACATTTAAGGGAATCACAATAGATTAAATGCGGCAAGGTATAGGCAAGCAAAATGCAGCCCTAACAAAAAAAGAATATGGGAAAGGATCTGTCCTAGATCTGTATGAAAATTTATGTTCTCCCTGGAGACCATACAATGGATCTTTCTGATCCCACTTGTATTTCAGCATCTTCACTCTTTGTCCACTTTCTTCTAATTTCTGTAAAGGCTGGGGATGAGAATCACTGTCACTGGGATATGTCCTCAGTCAGGCTAAACCAGCATTACCTGGCCCATGGGTTACTTTGGTCTGAGCGTGAACTTCCATAAAGCAAAATCGTATCAAACCATATCATCTGTATTGACATTTCACTTCCAAACATCACAAACTACCAGAGCAGTTAGTCCAGGGCCTTATGTCTAATGAACACTGCACAGTTTTCCCTACTGAAGAGCAGAAAAGTGTTGTGATGTACAGGAGGACCTCAGGGGTGCCCAGCACACTATCAGCCCCTCAGTGATCCAGCTCATGTACTCAGTGCTCTGCACACACATCCACGTAAAGCAAAAGCGCAGCCTGGGCAACACTAGTGAGCTCCAGTTCAAAGTATTACTAAATTCAAGTCAGAGAGCAGCGTGCGGGAATGTGAGCCCAATTTAGGGAAAAACCAAGAAAAAGCCATTTGAGACAAAACCATGAATCCCAGCTCAAACCAGTCCCTGATTTAAGTAACATGACACAATTTGCATCATATCTCAAGAGGTGTAGCAACTAATATCCCATGCCGATGATTTCAGGCTGTTTAGCCTGTTGGTAGTAGTTCGGTTTCTCAGACCTCTGGGGATAGAAGTCCAGTTTGTAACATGGCTTACTGGATGTTATTGATGTTGACTGCTTCTGGGCATCAAGATCTGACAGGCGGTAAGAGTCTTCCTGGTCTGGACCAGTGGAGAGTAATTCAATATTATTTCGTACTTTGCATGATTTTTACGCTAATGAAGGTCCTATTCTTTTTTATAACTCCACATGCAAATGTTAATTTTTAATAAACTTTGCCCAAGTAGGATTTAAAGCTTATCTCACAAGACATATTTAGAGCAGTGCCATGGTGAAGTAATTCTGGGAAAAAAATATGTACAGCTGAAAATAGGATATCTCTGCTTGCTTGCTTCAAAGCCTACCAAGAGTTTTCTGCACAGACTGACTTGTCGTCAGACTAGTCATTGCACAGGACTGGAATTATTAATTAACAGTCAAAACCTGTGCCTCTCAGGCATGCTGCAGATGAACTTCATTGTCACCGTGAGTTCTGTACTTCGCACCAGTGATGCGGGAAGGCTGGAGGTAGTCGAGAGGGTGGGAAGAGCAGACAGATTTTGTTTAAACTTCACAGGGCTGGAAAGGTTAATCTGATGCTAACAGGCAGCACGTTGACTGAGCAAGAGGCTTTAGTATCATCATTCTTGCTCTGATGACGGGGATGGGAGCTGCTCTGATGAAAAGCACACGGAGGTCGCAACACCTTGTAGGCTAGCATCGGCCACGCTGCCAAATCAGTAGGAAAGAGGAGTGATGTGCACGGCTAGGATCCGACCGGAGAGGGCTTTAAAAAGTTGCTGTTGCTGAGGGACAACATAGGGCTTGTTACATACCTGTGCTCAAGACCTTATAATGAATTCAAAATAATTAAGCTCAATTACATGAATGGTAGAAAGACTTCTACGTATCATTTTCAAAAACCTGTTGAACAGTCTCTTAGGATCTATAACCCCTGCAGCCTTGTGTTTTATTCCATCAGAAGATAATTGTGTGAGAGAGAGTTTCAAAATGTGTTAAAAGCTATCATATATCTAGGGGTCATTTGCGCTGAAGACAGGAAAGCACATTAATGGGAAAGGTGCTGCAAGCATCTGAGGTTGCTTTGCAACATT
The DNA here is from genome assembly GCF_000690535.1 of Cariama cristata. NCBI lineage: Eukaryota > Metazoa > Chordata > Aves > Cariamiformes > Cariamidae > Cariama > Cariama cristata. Next base: position 35,843 of record NW_009624694.1, on the reverse strand, counting down.
CATGGATGCAAGGACAGAACTTATGACCTCTTTTTTCTAGCATCAGAGCCATTCAGAAAGCTAACGCACAGAAAACACTGCCTTACTGAACTAAACCTCTTTAGTGCTTTCATTTGCCAATTTTTAATATATATATTTATATATTTTTATATATGTACATAAGACTGTAAGTGCTGTGCACCACTTCTTCCCTCGCAATACATTGTCACCAATTACATTCAACCAGTACATAGAAGTTTCCATGAGGGAATTAAAAAAGGCTGGAGAGATCTCTCGAGCATCAGGTTTTACCTTGTATTTCACTGCTTTCTTAGCACGACTCATTGGGAGGTGAATCCTTTGACTTCAGAAAACCCTCCTTTCCTGTGCATAGGTCATCAACAGATGGTAGCATATAGAAAAAAATGCTGCTTCTGAAATATTCATGTTGTTTATTCCTCTAGGTTCCTCCTTTGCTTTCTGTCTTGAGGGACACCCAAAAATTAAAAAGAAAAATCTAATTTTGGTATTAGAAGTCTTGCCATGTTGCCTGGATTGCTCTACTTAAATTCCAGAAATCAAACAAACATAAAATTTTAATTAAAAAAAAGCTAATGTACTGACAGAAAATTTTTTCCTCATTATTTGAAACTCTTCATCTGTATCTGTAAAATCACCTTCCGCTCCAATATCTACACACACCACTCAAGAATCAGAAAGTCTGAAGGAAGAGATGCAGACTGAAGGGCTTGTGACCCACAAATCAGACATAAGCTGGCACTGGAGAATTTTGCTTCTCGAAAAAAGATTTATGTTCTCCTCCCAGCAGTAAAGCAATTGCGGCATTGCAACCAAGTATCTCACAGAGAGCTGTGTATTTACAGGTCCCAGAAAACGGCTATTGCAGAAAGTAGCTAAATATGCATGCAACACCTGAAAAGTACTTTTTCTTCTCCATTCTTTTCTAGTAAATTGCATTGTCTGTGGAAAAATGTTCAACCTTAACTATTCATCACCACTGAAAATACGTGTATTCTCAAGCACATGTAACCTATTAAACAATTGCTCCTTTTTGGCTGAAGTGGTTTTGATTGGGTTCCTAATTTTTCTCACTCACTTTTTGCACATTTTTGGTTTTTTTAATTCAAGTAAAATCTCTCAGATGTGTTATAGAAAAATGTCAATTGACTGATGAAAAATTAAACTTCACTTTAAAAAAAACTTAAAGTTCTACTAGACATGACTGAAGTCTGAGCTTTTGTATGAGCTTAGACTTCAGGGAGGTGGTAAGAACGAATCTTTACAAAAAAAAAAAAAAAGGTTTGCTGTTTATATTACAGCATCCAGTTTGAAAATTTCCCATCTTCTTACATCTGTAGCAGATCACAGTGCAGCTGCACCTCCTTTTGACATTGCTCCACAGCATCCATTCACTCTGACAGTCCACAGGCTGCAGCAGGTGGAGAAGGTGAAAGACACAGGAAGGAAAAATCTAAGTATTTAACAAAAGATACCTATAAAGGGATGTGTCTCTAAAGGCTGAGAGTTCACTCCATTTTGAAAAACAGCTTCTTTTAAGATTTCTGAGACTGGTTACTGCAAATATTTTGAAGGTCTTGGTCAAAGCCCAAAATTTTCCCCCTACTCTCTCCTCTTTGCAGCCACCCAGAAAATTACTTTGATTTTTTCAAGCACCATCTATCTCAATCAGAGTTGATGTCCTAATCCCTGTTTGGAGAGTACTTCTACACTGTGTAACCTTACAAATTTGGGGGTGACTAGACTCAGCTCCAGTCCTGGTGACTAGACGTACCCCCAAGGGGCTATCATTGCTCCCTTGTAGCGGTAGCTCCAAACTGAATTATTTAGTAAGACAGAGTGTACCGCATGATGTGGTTCCAATACAGTCTCAAAATAGACCAACTGTTTTCACTGAATAAAGAGACCATTTGTTAGACAGCAAAAAAGGTCCAGATCTCTTTCTACAACAATACAACGCAGAAAAAAAATTTTCCTTTGAGCATATGGCAAGATACAATTGAAGAATTCCATGTGAGAGACAAAATAAAAACCTCCCTCATATGAAGTACAACATAGATAAAAGGGAAAAAAGTGCATATGTTATCTATAGACACACACACTTCTATCACCGTTAGGAAAAGTTATTTTGCCCAAAACCAATATTGCACACACAAAAATCAGGAGTCTCACCACTTGTGCAAGACAGATGAGCTTTACAAATTAAAACACTTTTTTCCTTTTTTTTAAGCATCAGTTCTTCTTCTCATTTGTCAGAGCTCCTGAAAGCAGCATTGTGTTGGCCCTGCCAGGGACAGGCAGCCCAGGCAGGGACCATATAAGTTATCTGCTCCACGTGTGGCTCCTTTCCTTTCGACTACCACACATACGTCTCCTGTCTTCAGTAATTTTCAAGTGCTCAGTGTCTTTTCTGCTGACAACCATATCACATTCCCCCAACCACACTTAGCAATAGGATTTAGTCAGCAGAGATACTGAAACAATATTGGTTTCCTCTGCTATGAAGAACCAAGTACAACATGTTACTCTGAATTATTCAGACCTCCACAGGCCTGGGTAACAAGCCTTTAGCAACATCTAGACATCAGGGACAATATTTTCCCTGGTGTAGCTCAGATGACGATAGCAGAACCACAACAGGGAGAAATTCAGCCTTAGGCTTATTGCACGGCAGCATTTCATCTTGGTCAGCCCCACCAGGCTTGCTAAGGAAAGGATTTGCAATATCAAGTACAAGGAAAAAAAAAAAAAAGAAAAAAAAAACCTCAAACACCAAAATCCCAGGGCATCTCTCGCCTGACATCCCTTTCACAGCATCTGTTTAGAAAGCTGTGCTACGAAGTCGTAAGCACACAGGGGATCACTCGTGACTTCAGTGTGGATGACCTTCTCCGCCTGCCTGCCCCCAGCTAAGTCTCCTAAAGGTATTTCCCTCTCCCTCATCTTTAACTCTTTCACAAAATGTCACATTGATTTTCAAGGCCAAAGAACAGCCATCTGACATCTTAGAGTAAGACCATCGTGTTTTCCACTAGGAAAACCACAAAAGACTAAAGTGAAGAAAAAGACTAATGCCAAATAGATGTTTCACAAAGGTCACATGAAACACAGGGACTCTGGCCTCAATGGCAGCCCATGGTAAGAGCACGTCTTGTTTAGCTAAGTTAGTCACTTTGTATTTCACTTGCACGTTGGGGAACAAAAAGCTGCAGGAAACAAATATGTCTTTGACTGCCCTTGGTCCTTAGAAGCGTAATTACCTTCAGTACCCTCAAACTATCTGGGCTGCCTTCGGCAGTTGAAAAAAAACTTTACCTATGCTCAACAATACAGCTGTAAACTCCCTCTTGAAACATAACCTGGGATCAATTTTATTTCATCTGTCATGAAGCAGTTTTAATAAAGTGTTAAAATGGAAGATATTGAAAAACTACATGAGAAAATAATCCTCTGAAATAATGTGAAAATGGAATGGGCAAATAATAATGCAACTGGAGCAGAAAACTATTACATCCACTCTCTGTTTGCTTACATGTCAAGCACCTACTTTGCTTAATCTTTCCAAGAGAAGGCAACAGTAGACACCAGTCCCTACCACGATCTCTGCTCCTAGGTTTGTACTCCTAGTAAAACTACTCATTACTTCTGCAGAAAAGAAGTTTCCTCTTTAGAACAAGGCAGACAAAAAAAAACCACACTTAAATCTGTCTCTTTATAAAACTGCTTATGTAAAGATACTATAGTGAATGAAGTATTAAATTATGCAGTGCGAGATGTAATAGAGTGAATTATATTCAGTAAGATCACACATTACTGAAAATATGCAAAAAGCAGTGCTGCTGACTTTCAGTTGTCAAGCTACACACACACACATATATATATTGCTCATCTCATTATTTTCTACCGTTTCCATGTCTGATAACATTCCCAATACTGACACTTGTCCCATTCTCCCTGGAAGACTCTACATTAGCATGTAAATAGCTGGCAGATAGGAGGAAATGAAAGCAAGGAAGAGCTCTTTAATTAACTTTAATCCTCTGAAAATCCATACAGCAATCTGTTCTGACAGTTTTCTACATGGGATCTTCTTAGGAGGTCTGTAAGTGCTGCCTGCGGATCACTGCCGGGATAGAACGAGGAGAAAGAACGAACAAACCAATTTTGGAAACAATATTTAGACATTTTTCTGCTATTAAATGATGACTGGTGACTGCCATCTGGCATTATCAGAGCTGTCATTAGTCCAACTCTGGATGGGAAACAAAGAGATGCCATAAGCAAGACGATAGCACACTTCACACCTGTCTGACAGCCAGTGCCCCACGCCTGGGGTGAGCATGCCAGAGCTCACACACACACACTCAGATACATGTACACACATCGAGCAGCCTCCTCTAGTTTCCAATACTATATATGCTATACACCTATGCCCTCTGGCCCACATTTTCTCAGCCTGTAGTAAACACAAAATCCTCAAGGTTGAAGAGCAAAGCAATTTCATTGTTAGAAAACTTGATGAAACAGCTTTATAGTAGTACACAGTCCTTCAAATTTTGAATGGCAAAAAGGTTGGCAGGCTATAAAGGAGTAAGCTGAAATCATTCCTCAATGACTAACATTTTCCAAACGTGGCAAGCGTTATTCATAATCCTCTATTACAGGAAATCTCAAACAAATTTTGGCGGGGGAAACAATCTAAGGATAAACGGAAGGAGATGCAGCACCACAGTCTTTGGCAACACAAGGTTGTCAAATAACTCCTACCTAGCAGGTTAGATTTAACCCTGGAAGTGGTATCCCGCTGGTTGATGGGAGCCAGTACAAACTCAGAGAAAGGTCACTGCTTCCAGCTGTGCCTTAGAGTGACCACTTTGAGGCCACTTACGGCTCAGAGAGCTGACCTGTAAAATTCCCCAAAGAGATGTACAAAAATTGGGTTCCCTGCAGGGTGACCGGGAGCAGCTTAAGAGCATGCACCAGCCAGAAACACAAGGAGTCAGCTCACAGTACCCTGGGTTTCTTTGGAGCTGAAGGAGGGACCAGCAGAACTCCTGAGCATCCAACAGGTCAATGGGGGAAAGCCTGGACTATAGCACAAAGCCACCTGCACGAACAGCCAGGAGAGCAGGGGGGATGCAGGACAGAATGACATTAGCAGCCTGCTCCCATGCTAAGACTTCAAAACCAATTCAAGATAAACAGGCAGTGATGCAAAGATAAGAACCCTGAAAATCTACCTGATGAGGCGATATAAAAGGCAAGTAAGACGAAAAAAGTGGACAAAGTAGAAGGGATGCTTCTTTAAGGCAAATCTCCAGCTTTTAGAATGCAGGAATAGGACTGCTAAGTCCAGGTCAGAGGCCAAAGACCTGTCAAGAGGGCCAAAGGTATAAATTTCTACCTGCCACACTCGGGTTCCCTCCATCCTTTTCAGTCTAGATTTTCGCAATATTTACAGAGTTGTTTTAACAAACAAATTAAAATAACGCAAAAGGTAAATACAAAACCATACTTTGACAAGTCTGCTGTTCCCATCGAAAAATAAAGACGCAGGAATAAACAAAAGATGCCTGGATCACAGACATACCATTAAGCAAAGAAAATTTGTTCTACAGTATCAGCCTATAACTATCTACAGGCTTGCTTCCCCAAGCCCACCAACTAGTTCTGCCATTCCTACAATTTCATGTTCTCCTGCCAGTTGAACCACACTAAGTATAAAGACTGCATATCATCACAATCCCCCCTCCTAATTTTTTTAATGATGTAATATCAAAAGTAGACATTTCACTTTATTCATCATACCAGATTCCAGTGCCAGAAGACACAGAATACACCCAGCATGGCAACTTCAAAAACTTGGTGACTGATAATGCTCAGAAGGAATGCACACTTTTATGAATATGTAAGCATGAATTTCAATAAAATGACCTTTAACACAACAGATTCCAGCTGAAGTAAGAAGGAAATCTCTACTGACACATAAATTACTAAAGGTGAAGGTGTTCTTTCTAAGATTTACCTTATACAGAATAGTCCTTATACATACTGATCACTAATCCTCTTTAAACTATGCACTAGTTCCTGCAGCTTTGAGAAGTCACGTTCTAATCTAATCTAAATTTTGCAGTAGAAACACCATAAAAAGTGCACTTAACAGCTATAATAAAATATATAAAATAAAATAAAATATGAAATTGGAGTAAGTTCATAAAAACATTATAATCACATCCATGATTAGTTAAAAGATTGCACTTTGGCCATCTGGTAAGAATACCTGACGCTGATGATACCTGAACTATTCTGCCAACTGATTGCTTAATTTTAAATAAGTATGCAACCACCAACCAGGTTCTTTAAAAAATTAAAATAATTTTTTTAAAGTAAAGAAAGAGGAAAAACTGCACGACATAATATGCCAGAAAAGGTACACCAGACTTGAAAGTTCAGTCTGATCACAGAGGACCAAAGTACCTAGCTCTATATACTGCCCACAGGTGCACATTTCAGCAGACCGATTCATCTTCAAGACAGACAAGAGTGACAGTGACTGTGATTCAGTTATACTTTTCTTTGCCTGGGAATACAGTGCTTTGTTTACTCATTGCAACAGTGTTAGATCTCATGGGATATTCAGACACTCATACAGGGAGAAGACAAGGAACATTTCAGAAATTGCTAGTTGCAAGACATGAACTTGCAAGAGTATCTCAAATCTTTACCAAAATTTGAAACAAAATAAATCTACCAATCTCCATAGATTTGTTTTTCACATTATTTTCATCTTTATGAAACTGGTAAAGACAAACATCAAAACATAGAAAGTCACGATGCTTTCATAACACGAGGAAAGGTAATGTAAGCGTAAAACATAATGGAGAATTTCAAATAAATAAAAGCCATGGCAATAATAATAATTTATATTTTAAAGGTAGACAAATTTCAACCCAATGAAAACTTAAAACCCCAAAATAAACTGAGATGGACAGCTGCATATACAGAGCAATTCTTCAAGTCTATCAGAAGTCTGAAGCACAAGTGACTGTGGCTGTACTCTGACTCTGACCCAGAAAAGATACAAGCTCTGAAAAGAATTAACACAGGTCCTCTGCTGTATTTTAACCAGAGGACTGTGACAGAGGCAACTAAATGCTTCAAAAAATTAAACTGCACTAAAGAGAAGATATAATAATAATAATCTCAAAGCTAGATATTCACGCAAGACCAAAATAAAAAAAAGTGTTAGGATATAAAAGGAATAAAATTATTTATTATTAAAAGTGGCAGTTGTATTGGAGATATTAGACAGCAGTCATCCTCCTATCTGTTTTGAAAGAGGAGATTAGTTTCCCAGAACAACCTTGAGTCACTGGCAAGGAAGTTTCACCTGAACATTAAGGAAATTAGTTGAGAAGGTTCAGAATTACAATGCGTCTTTTTCAGTTGAGTGTAACAAGATAAAATAGAGATAGATAAGCATAAGCTTTTGTTAAAGTAATTTAAACTGAACTAGTTAACAATTCTCTGAGAGAACTCACAGGAGAGCAAACTAGCGAATGCAGGGTTTTGAAAGTCTATATAAATGACCGAGCATCCCTCAGTTTTAATCGTTACATGAGAGTCAAATATCTGTCGGTAAAAGCTGGCTAATGGAGGAGCACACTATTCTTCCTTGCCATGGAAAGCAATTAGCGGTAGGTTGCGCTAGGGATTAGAGCCAGAAGTTTCATTCGGTATACTTATTAGAGTAGAAAACCAGGGGCAAATAGGAAGACGTGTGCTGACAACACAAAATATTAATCTTAGCAGAGTCTAGAGACAAGGGTGAGGCATTCTGGAGCACCTAAAAAAATTAATGATGAGGGAAGAGCAAAGGCTGGTAAGCAGATGGAGTACACACAAATGCAAGTTAATGCAAAGTGGAAGGAAAAAAATACTGGATTTCATGCGATGTGCAAGCAAGCAGCTTTTAAACCACAGTCTCCTAGGTATTTGATTTGGACACCCTTTGGAGCTATGACACCCCTCTGGACATGCCAGCCAGACATGACCTGCAGAGAAGAGCGAAGGGACTCCAGCCTGTGCCTATAAACCAGGCCACAACCCCCACAAACTTCAGCAACACGGCTCCAAGAGAAAAATCAGATCCCTGTACTAATACAGGTTCACTGAAATGATACTAGATGCTTCCAGGATACGACAAGAGTCAGCAGATGTAGAAAATCCGTGAAATGCTGATGCTAACACAGTGGAGCAGGCAGTGTCAGGGAATACATACACACATGCTACAGCAAAGGACTTGCTATCTGTAGGAAGGTCATTGTCACACAGGTAAGGCACAGAAAACTGCAGCCCGCATTGTGGGACCCCATAAAAAAAACCAAATATTCTCCGTAAGAGACGCAATAAAGATTTAACAGCTCTTTCCACGGAACTCCTGTTTGACTTGGGCTCAGGTCTTCAGCCATTTCACCTGAGCGTCTCGGTTCCCCATCCTCTTTTATAACTGAGATAACGGTGTTTGTCTATCTCACAGGAATGACAGAAGTAAAAATGCAACTCTAAACATTGAGTACTGCTAAAATATGAACGACAGCATCATTCAGGTTCCTAAAATAGACAGTATTTAACCTTCATTAGTTGTTAACAGCTCTCATAAGACTACCAAGCACTGATATTCAGATATTTATAACACATTTAACTCCAGACCAAGTCCCAAGACAAAAAAAAGAGAAAGGACAGCCAACGTAACAAGAAGATTCCTCCCCCCCGAGTTTCTTATCACTACATTTTTGGGGAAGAATTTGCAAGGAAAAAGAACTCATTGGTCTGGATGAATAAACCCTGTAAGTCCCAAAGCTCTCCCTGAGGACAACAGCAATTTTGCTTGTTACATCTTCACAATGGAACAAAACGAGAAGATACAAACACAACTTAAGAAAAATGGTATGAAGAATGTGAACTCTCCAATTTACATTTAATTTTATTAGCTTTCCTTTTAGCACATTAAAAGTTAATTACAAATCTGAACTTTTGATGCAGATTGTTGGACACTCATCCATTCGCATGGAGGCATAACCACAACCCATGCGCAGAACCACAGCAGACGAGGAACAGTTTGCAGGTTCTGTCAGCTGAAGAATGTCCAAAACACAACAAATTCTCCATAAAGCAAACAAACTATGACCCTATGCCTACTGGGCTGGGGTCAGCAAGAAGTCCTTTATCCGCTGTTATTGCTAATTCAACTGGAAATGCGTACTTTGATGTTTTGGCTGCAGTTAAGAGATCCAGTTCCTTCAGTGGAGCAGTTTGACATTAAAACTAAGCCTGTGTGACTGCCAGCTGATGAGGGGTAACAATTCCACATCCCTGCTCCCTCTCCTTGAAGGAAAACTAATCAGACAAAAAACACCTCTGCTGAGGGAGTAATGAGTACATAAACACTGACAAAGAAAACACCAAACTCACCCTAGCTAGGTGAAACATAAAAAGACCTCTTCAGAAAGGGTATTTTTGGCAGGAGACAGATTCAGAGGAGTCAACTTTAGCTGGTCTCTTAGAGGGATCAAATCACTCCTAATGTTAGGGAGCAAACCCCAACAGAGATCACGATTCAAGATACAGAGGATGTGCCAACAGCTGCAGCAGCAGGACCTGCAGAACCTCAAAACTCACTAATTTATGTCCAGGCAGGGAGGAAAGTGAGGCAGGGAAAGTATGCACATTTAATTACTTCTGACTGTATTTGTCATTTGCTTGTGTTATCTGAAGGAAAATATCAGAATATAGAACATATGTTTCACATCCTTCAGCTTGCATATGCCTCTAGAGAGTTGAAGTATAAACCTGGCTATTATTTACAGCTGTTCAGCATCCTATTTAGAATATTTTCAAGGGATTCAGCAGTATTATTTTTTCCTTTCTTTTATGCAAGTAAAAAGCCAACATTGGCACGCAAGGGCTACAAACATAGCCTCAGGTTAACACCACACATGACAAATTCATGTGCATAGATATTACATAAGAAACACGTTGGCTAGCATAAAAGGAGGGGGTGGGTTAAATATGTTTCTTGGTTTTTTTAATCATTTCTTTGGTAGAAAAGATTTCATTTAAAGCCTTTAAAGTGTGATGAACACACTCCATCACGAACAACTCGGTGATCTACTTATGAACTGCACCTCTGTGACAGTTACACTGTAGGGAGAAAGCACAGGGATGAGCAGAATCAGACACTCAACACCTGTCGTTGTAGTTCACATGTTTAAAGAAGAAATGGCCACTAAACAAAGCGGTACTTTTCTGCTCAGGAGCAGAGAGGATGATTTAGAGGCATACGAAAGCAGGCAGCTCTCTTGCAGAAGGCAATATCCAGGGCTGTTCAGCAAAGTTGTGCCTGGATGGGCCACTGAGGTAGAGCAGGAGGAACACGCAGCTGCTGCTGTTCCCCAGTGTTTGGGGAGGACAAGTAATGGCTCTGAGAAAATTAATCGCTCTGTGGCTTTAAATTGAGAGAGAAAGGGGAAAAACAAACAGATGAGCTGCTTGGTATTTTGCTAGAAGCAAACAGAAGACCTGAGATTTACTTAATGGACTGGCAGAGTGAACTGGAGGTAGGAAAGAAACTGTTTCCAGGGAGACCCTCCAAGCACGGTAGTGGCAGAGGTTACCCCCACCCCAGCCCTTGGGGGGGGCTTTGGTCCATGCAGGTTGAGCCCCTGCAGCCTCGTGCAGAGAATGGGTAAGAGGGGAGAAGAATGATGGTCAGGGTTACAGCGGGTTAAAACAGGGAGTGGGAGAGATGTCACTGGCCACTTGTTCATGTTGACTTCACGCAAAAGGTCAAAAATTCTCTCGCACAGTGGTTTTTATTTTAAAAAACAACCTAGAGTGGTTCACAAGCTTTTTTTCCCCCAGCACCAAACTCTTACATATGCCATCTTAATAAACATTTTCACGTTGGAGAGGGATAAAAGGCATTTTGTTTTGATTTCATTATATTTCCTGAAATTGCTTTTTTCTTTCTGCATTTTTTTTCTTGGCATTCAGTTGTGGTGGCCCTCACAGAGAGATAATGCAATAACACTTCTGACAAGGTCAGCTTTCCAATAACTTTGCAAATGGCATTTCCCAATGACAAAACAAGCACAGCTTTTCTTCTTTTGTAATTAATATAATAGAAATGTCAACTTGGAAAGCTGGTCTCCAAAGGTAGTATGTTATCAACAGAAAATTAATTTTTTAAAGCCAAAGTGTTTCCTTATCTGTAAAAGTGAAAATACTATTTACATAGTAAAGCTACACCTATAAGCGCAAAACAGAAAATTCCTGCAGCTTATGTAGGTGTCTGAAAAAAATGCAGCTGGGGAGAAGAAGAGTTAAATTGCCTAAATTGCTAATTCAGATGCTAGATCACTTTGAGAACTGCACATTCATTTTGCAAATTCATTTTGCACATGCCCTGTAGGAGCACACAGCTCTGTGCTGTGTGCACATATTGAGAGAAACATTACTTCACACCCATGCTCATCTTTAATTTAGTAATGCATTTAACACACGGAATTAGTCTTCCCAACTACTCTGCCATCCATGTACGCAATAACAACCAGCTGTTGGTCCTGGATTTACCTGTAAGCTATGTGCCTCCCATGTGAGGCAGAGAAGGAAGGGTGCGGGAGCAGGGACTCTTCCAACTGCTTCTCCCAGTGGAGGGAAGACCCTGCTGCTCAGAGGGAGAAACGGAATAACAGGATCTCCTCTACCTGGAAGGGGAATGAGTTCTTGGCTCTGTCCCACAGAGGGACATGGAGGCATTGTCACGTACAGGCTGAGCCCACGGGACTTCAGGCACATACCATCTACTTCAATCCAACCCTACGTGCTACACAGTCAGATAGGTCAAAGCTCTACCTAGGACCTGCTGCTTGTTGTAGTCTGAATCTCTCCTTCAAACGCACACAAGGACAGTAAGCCCTGAGTCCTGTCATCCAATTATTTCTATATTTAGTTTTTACTGCTCCTTACAGGCACTCAGGACAAGCGAACGTGAGCTTCAGAGTGCCATCAGCAGGATGGAGAAAACTGAGCAGAGGAAGCTGCGCTCGTATCTTGGGGGGAGCAAAGGGGTAGGGGGGGAAGAGTATTCCGCTGCAGCAAAACAACAGACCTTGCAGTTACAGTATGGGCTGTCACAGCAAACTAGCAGAAAGCAAATTTTCCTGTGAAAAATATTTGCCATCGCTGTCAAACCCAGTCCTCCAGGTGTTTGCAGCTCCTAGGCACGAGATCAGCACAAACCTTCTCAAACGCGTGTGGAAAAGTGATCCATTTAAAAATGCTCCCCCATTCAATTACTTCCACTTCAACCATTTTGTCTCAATTCCTTACACACAGTCTTGTGGCACCCAAAATAATACTGACTAGAACGTAAGATGTAGTCTCCACTTCCTTCAGTGTTGCATACAGGAGCAGGTATCTGGGATGGTACGGCACTGGAGTAAGCCCATTTCACTTTCAACAGACCCATCACAGTGGCAAGCAAAGGGACACATTTGCTGGAATCCTTAGACAATTCTTTTTCTTCACTACCCAAGGAAAGTAAGGAGATGTAGACACAACTACAGACAGAGATATATATATAAGCATTGCTCTGGATGTGCTTCCCTACGCTTACAAAGCAGCTTGGATGCCCCATCAGGTTGTAGGTCCTCCCTACATACAACTGCTACAAATCATAAGACTCTCATAAAAATAGTTTCCTCCTCCTCTTGACAGGAAGAAAGTTAGACATCATCTTGATGTAAAAAGCTTATCTTCAGGTCTCATGCTCACACTTTGTTTACCCTATTAGCCACCTTCCAAATTCCTGACTTCAAAAAAGGTAGTGATATTTCTGGGAAAATCCTGAGGCTCTGGCTTCATATAGAGAGAAAATTAAGTCTCAGTTCCCCCATTGTCCCAAATTGCTTCCACCTGAACAGGAAAATTTATGGTTAATGGTTCTTCACAGCTCCTGATCTAGATGTCCCACAGAACATTAAAAAAAAAAGCAGATGTCCTAAATATTGACAAATTTGTAATATAATAATCTCATTGCATCAAGCAGAATTCATTTACTGAAACTAGACCAATTCTTCAAATTTGCTATAGCTTCTATTAAATAATGTTGTTGTCTCTGAAATACTACCTAAGCAAATGTGCTTATAAAATAGGAAACAGTTCATTTCTCCTCAATGCAACAAATCACAGGTCAAAGATCATTTCCACAATGCTTTGAAAAAACTCATTTGATTTCTAATATATTCATCAATTTAAGCAATGCTTGACCTGAGATGTTGTGAACATGTATTGAACAAAATAGTTAGTACTGCATGATATTGTGCCAGGAGCAATCCAAAACTCCTTAATTCTCCAGACAGTCCTTCAGTTTTACAAAGATTTTTGGGTCTTCTTTTGAAAGGATGCTCTGAGTGACTGGTGTCTGAGTAGTGCAGCTGTTCTTACCAGAGGCTCACATCACATGTTGAAATAAGCTACTGTGCAATTACTTAATTATCTCTCTCTCCTATCCTTTAAAAAAATCCACTGCGATTCGACTTGAAGCAAACCCAGCTAATCCAGTTTTATGGCTTAGAATTAAAACAGAGAGAAGTCAGAGATTCAAAGCTGCAGTTCTTGCGGCAATACCACCACTTTAAGAGGCACAGATATTAATGCTTTCAAACCAGAAGTATTTGAGGAACAAAGACATGCAAAAACCTCTTTTCATGCAGCTTATCCTAGCTAGTATTTTAGAGCCTGCTGTTCAGAAATCCCAAGTCCCTTCCCCTGTCCTTGGCTGCCACCCAAGCCCATGCCTAGCTACCTCACCCAGCCACCTCTTGCTGTTCGCCCTTCCCTTGCTCGTGAGGCGCAGAAGCGAGGTTTGTTCTGCCCGACTTCCCTTAACAATAACTCTGTCGTTCCACTCACCCGTCTTCCCGCTTGCTTCCCTGCCATATCTGCTTGACCATCCTTCATAATTCAGGGCTGAGGAGCTAAGGAATAAATGTTACAGCACACGCATCAAGGGAACTATAACTTTGAATTACCTGACCTGGGTGAGTTTAAATTCTCAGCCATAACATTGGATTAACCTAATTTCCTTTTATTGAATATTTTACCTTTAGAAGTCCTACAGCCCTTTCTCTCAGAGAAGTATGAGAACTGAAGGTCAAATAAATTCTTTTAATGGTATATTTCCGATTTTCATAACCTAACCTCTTAGCATTGAGCATTTATATCTAACGGTGGTAGGACAAAGCAGAATCCAGTCAGTATTCTGGGAAAAAAGATCACATTTCTATAGCCCTTCAAAAATATCTCATAAAATAACACATAACTTTTAACTTTGCTGCATATTCTGAATTGTTATAAAATTTTTTTAAGACCCTCTAAACACCTGGCTTAAATAGAAATTATGTCAGACATAACATCAATAAAAATACAGAGGCTGTCCTTGTGCCTCCACCTCAAAAGCATCAGATATAAAGAGAGTAATGAACACAGTATTTTTATCATTGCAAGGTTTACCAGATACATAAAAAGACAAGAGAAAGAATTACCCAGAACTGATTCCCAAAAAATTACCAAGATAATTTTTATGAGCTCTTTCATGCTTCTAAAAGGGAAAGGGAAGCAATGCCCACGAGTCGATTCATCTTCTGCCTCCAGGTTGGTCATTTGAAGCTAACATTCACCACTTCCATGTCAAAAGCCCTCAGGTGACGAAGCTCTGCTCTAACACAGCATATCACCTTCATGCCTCTGTGGGACAAATTCCTATAGGTACCCATACAGGTACACAAAGAAGTAAAATACCCAAAGTCAGTAAAAAGGCAAATTTATTCACTTGCTATGAAAAATTAGGGCAACACCAGATCAAGAGCTAAAGTTCTCACTAGAGAGGATTCAACAGAAAACAAAAAGGGAAGGGCACACCATGCTCCCAAACACCTGCAGTGCTCACAGCCAGTGAATAAGCTCAGTCATCCCAGATCCAGAGATGCCTTCAACAGATGCAGACTGACAAGTCAGAAACTAAAGGAACTCCAAGGCTTTGAGAAGTCACTTCCTTATGCTCCTCCAAAATAAGAAGTCAACAACTCTGCTACTTTCTTCACTGAGTAAAAAAGGTGAGTAGTAAACCTATGACAAATTCAGGCAAAGTAAGGAAGCTAACGTCAAACAAAGAAAATCAAGCAAAAGACAAGCATGCACTTGTCTAGGAGCCCATGGCAGAAAACACACATTTCTCCTGTCTTTCAGAAATCTGCAAATCTCACTTGAGAAACAGTAATATTTTCTGGTTTAAAGATACGTCTTCCTTCCAAACGGTCTTTCTCCACTGCTTCAAAACTACTACAGACAGCCTCTTCTCCAAACACATCGATTTCAGATCTCTTTTTCATTCTTTATAAAGAGATTCTGCAATTGTATTAGTAAATGATATTAGCAGTCCTCATGGAACAGCCTGTTTCAAAGGAAAATAGCTTGTACTCACTTTATTCTGGAAGACAATTTCCATTTGCTTAATATAGTCATGATATTTTACTGAGGTAATTATACTCTTAGCTATCAGTAACAATTAAACCCTGAGACTGAGGTTGCTTAATAAAGGTCTCAAAATAAATAACACATTCCAAACACAATATTTTTAAATGTCAAGCATGCAAATAAGATTTTGTAATGAATATAACGAAGCATCAACTATAAATCAGCACAAAGTTAGTCTGTCATTGTACGAATCTCTGCAAAAATTGCCATTAGAGTACTATGGGACTCTGATCAGCATGCTAAAGAAAGGGCAGCACAGGCACAGCAGATGAAATCATTTCATTACTTGTTCCGACGGGTTCACAAGAAAGGCAGGGTGAAGCCACCAACACTGCTGTGTTTCTACAGTTGCAGAGCTGAGTGACTTGTGTAATGCAGTCAAGACTATGGCAAGGCTGATAAAATTTTTATTTGTTCTTTTGTATTCTCTGTAGCAACTTCCATGAAAACTAGAGTCAGACCATTCCATTACAACCTAAATAAAACCCAGCAGCAGACAAATTAGGGGGTACAGACAAAGGAGAAAGATCACTCAAACTCTGAAATCTAGAGATATTTGAAATCAGGTCAATAGATCCTAGAAAGCTGTTACATACGGAAGGCGAGAACACGGTTTAAAGCTCCTTACAATGCAGAGAGCAAGATGATTGAGAAAGGTGAAGTTGACCAGTGACAGACATTTAAAAAAACAGACAGGAAAAGTGTTGTCAGAATAAATATTTGCAGAATCTCCTTGTAGACCACCCATTGCAGGCAAAGAGTGGTACAGCAAATTACCTCCAACATTGATACATTTGACAGGCAGCTGCCCAAGCTCCAGAATGTAGTTAGGTGGATCAGGACTAAAACATGACACAGTAAGTAACTGAAAGAAGTTACTCAAAAAAATCACAACCAATTTGGGTTATACGGGGGGGAAAAAAAACCAAAACTCTAGTGTTAAAAGAAATCCTCACAGAACTGTCTTTCCCTGAAGTACCTCCACTTCACAAGACACAAGGCTATCAGAGATCAACAAAAGCAAACACTAAACAGGAGATTTCCTCAACCCTAACAGAAAACATCTACAGCAGCAGTCATCAAACCCCCAAATCCCACTTTCTCCTCACAAAACTTAGCACACTTTATCCAGTAACCCAGACACTCCTGTGCAAACCATGAACACGAAGCCCAACAACCACCCTGCATCAGACTGAACTCAGGATCGATAGAACACCAGCTAACGGCAGGGAGATTTTTCATAAAAGCATCTACATCATCTCTGACCTGTTAGTCCTCATCCTTTAAAAAAGGCATCCTACAAAAGGAGTCTGGGAATTAAAACTGATGATGTTACTAGACACTAAAATTACAATTCAGCAGAGACCTGTTCAACCCCCCTGTACTCCACAGGCAGCAATTACCTCTTTCTCTATCCCACAGCAGTTAATGATCTTCTCTCTTCCCTTGCTATGATCCCTCCTCCACCCAAAACTACCAATCACCTTTTCTCTGAAATTATTTAATGGATTAATACAATCAAGTTGAAATTAAAGGGAGCTGTGCTCAATCTAAAAGGTTGTTGAGTCTCTGTCAACACAGACTGCCTTGTCTCCCCTCTTCTCAAGCATGCAGGATGATCTAGTAAGTACTACCTCACCTGAGAAAACTTGCCTTGCTGAATTACAGAAGAGGGAGCAGTGGAATCGCTTTAAAATGTATTTATTTGCAGGCATAAAAAGGAAGATAACTTCCATGGGTTTAGACGGGGAGACATGGTAAGCAAAGGAAAAGGATTGGTAAGGGTCAGGCTAACAGCAGGTAACAATCACACATAGAGTGGCAGCACAGCTGGTGATGCATGAGTAATGGTGCTGCTTAAATGACATAGAGGGAGTCATGAAGTGGATTGAAGGAAGGAAGAAGCATCATATCATAACAGCCAAGGAAAAGCATTCAGTTTTTCTGCCCCAAAGCCATCCATGCTACCTGGACACAGAGCACACGGTATGATACCCAAAAGAAGGTCTGTTACAAGGCATCCGTTTGCCAGAGTGGCTGTTTTTATTGCTACTGAGTGTAATAGTTAAAGTTTGTTGGGTTTTTTTAACATCCCAGGAAAACAGTTAATTCACCTTCTTCACTGAACCCCCAGAACTTTAACAGCCTTCCTCGTACTTTAAAAATCATCTACCTCCTAAGAAAAAACACAATGCAGGACTCAATATGACAGAGAAACCGTCACATTATTTTAAATCTTTACTGATTACAAAACAAAGCAGATGGCAAATCAAGTCATGAACTCTGCATCTGCCATGCTTAATGAACAGTTTAATTACCTAGTCCCATTTCTGACGCATCTCTGCCATTCTCGGCTCTGGGAATCACTTGCAAACTTCGCACTGACTCTTGCAAAGACATCTCCAGAAACATGTGGTATGAACAGTCAGCTAGGGTTCGTTAATCAATACTTATTTAAACTCCAACTTTTATGGTGATGGCCTAAATTATGCCTCAACAGAAACAGATTTCCTAGCAGATCACATGATGTGGTTGAAAGCTCAGAAAACAAAATGGAATTTTTCAGCCTCTTCTCCGGACAGCAGAGTACCCAAAGGCAGACAAATGCACAGACGGGAAATAAAAACACAGCAAAACAACAACATTCAGTACAATCAGATTAATTCTTTTACTGCGTTATGCCTTACACAAGAGCAAGGGATGCAATTAGGACAATGTACATTTACAAAGTCTACAATTTGAGAAGCAAATTGGACTCATTTGGAATGAGTTATAAGAAGTATCTGAAACTGGGCTTCACATTTTGAGTTTTGGTGTATGCAAACAGGCAAGAGCTTCCCACAAAGGATCATGCCCTGGCTGCAAAAAAGCAGGGCTTTTTGTCTCTGGTCAAATCTGCTGAACATGTTGTTCCTACTCACTCTGCAGCTTCATGCAGTTACATCCACCAGCTCCGTGCACAGAAGAAATAATTGTTTTAAGGAGTCACTGAACTGCACACGTGCCGGAGAAGAAGCTGGCAGGTCTGAACCCTAACAGCTGCTAAGTAAGGAATACAGCTACGGGCTGATCATGACCAGGTAAAATCAGAGGAGGAGAGGAGGAGGTGACAACCCTAAAAAGATCCATGCAAGCCAACTTTTGACCCTCCATATCAGAAGGTTTTGGGAAGTCTTCAGCATGCCTTTATTCCTTTTCTTCAACCTCGCAACTGCTGCACAAGGTCCATTTGTGCCTCCCGAAGCAAACAGACCAGAGCTTTCTTTCCATTAAATACTGACTCAATCAGCTGCTTGCACTCACATAAGGGTTTTCAGAAAGGGGGTTTCATTTTGGGAGACCTAAGTATCATATAAAATTTCCTAAGAGATTCAAATTTTAGCCATTCAGTAGCACAATTGACCATTTTTAAATAAGCCAACTTTATAAACAAAGATCTGGAGTTGTATGCAAATCTCTCAGAGAGAAATACTCACAAGCTTAAGGACAACACAAAAGTCAAATATAAAATTGTGTAGGTAATCATGTCATTCAAAGCCAATACAACGGCAAATCAAACAGGAAAAAAGGCAGAGGTGGACTAGGTCTTTCCCCAGCATTTCAGGTATCTCCCACTACTGCTGTATTGGTACTACCTCAGCTAATAGAGCAAAGATTAAAGATTTCCCTAAAATTCTGAGCAAAGCCAAAGCAAAAAGATAGCACAACAGACATCCAACCCAGCCAACTGGACTCCTAAAAGAGTGAGTGAATACATGCGTTCAAACATCACTTTCTTTTTCATCAGCTTAAGTGAATAGAGTGGCACTCCAGGAGATACCTTCAAGCCATCAATGTCTGAAAACCTCTAGGGCATCCAAATCTAGTGTTAAGTTTCATTGAAAATATGTAGATCGGAAAACTTAAGTGCTGCCCTTACAAAGACATATGGGAGAAAGTAATCAAGCAACACGTTCTAAGAGCAGTTTGTCAACAGGAGTAACCAGGACACAGCTCCTACACCAGCCCGCTGTCAGAGATGGAATTAATTGGGCTGGACCACTGCGCTAGTATGTCAGACTGGAGAATGCTGTTCTTTAAGTCTGCCAGGGAAAAGAGATTTGTAGTGACTCACCAAAGTATCCCAGACTGATGACTGTGCCAATTCCAACAGTAAACCAACTGGAAAGGCCCAAGTAAGGTCAAAGAGGCCCAAAAGAAGTAAATAAGGTGAGGAAGAAAGGAAAGGAGGGGGAAGTTAAATGCAATGAAATGGAAATATGAGAACGACCAAGAAAGACAGAGACTGTGGCAAGCAGAAAATGCACAAGGCTGAACAAGTGAGACAGGCAATCTGTGAAAGCCAAAAAGTATCGCTTGAATCTTGAGGAAAAAAATTCAATACCCACAAAAGTAAGCTGAGAAGGAATCAGATTGGCAAAGCAAGTACCTCCTGAAGAGAGTATGTTTACTACTGAAATATTAGGTACTATTGTTATCAAATGAAGAACTGCTTATGGTTTTCTACTCATCTTTCAAACCATATTCAAGGCCTGAGACTTCCAGGTTACAATTTGAGCCCAAAGAAAGGATAGCTGTTACTGCATTAAACTTGCACTGTTAAACACGTCTGCTGCCTTTCAGTCCTTATTTGCTCAGCATACAGGAACAGATTCACTGCCCTACTAGAGGGTCAAATATACACAAATGCCAAAATCACACTATCAAAAGCAGCAGCAATTCAATCATATATATAATAGTTTCCCCAAAATTAGATTTTCACAGTCCTATTTAACAAGACAAAAGTTCAATAGAGAGAGCTCATCTTTTCCATTCTCAAATTACATAGAAGCACACTGTACTACTGATGCCACTAATTAGATGATTAAATACCATTCTAGGTGATATGCTTTCAATGTAAAATAATTATTTTTTACAGGCAATATATTTGCTCAATCTCATTTTAAATCACAATATCATACTTTTATAATTAAATGAAATTCCTTCTTCTGATTTTGCATGAGAAGAGCAAGCAGGGGGAGAAACAGTGCCAAGGATAGATTGCCCAAGTACCATAATGCATGCACTTCTTCACAAAGGACCCCTAGCATTCTCTGGATGGAATATAAATTTTCAGAGAACAGCAAAGTCTTTATTCCTTTAAAACAGGTCACTTGAGGAATCATTGAGCACAGTGAAAACTTCCACTGTCAAAACACAAGTTTATTTGCCATGGTCTGATGAAGGACAGTTCCAACTTTCCTCTACTCCTGTTCAGGGGGAGGATAGCAAACAAAGCAAAGGCTCTGTCTTTCTATATAAATTAGGGCACAATCCATTACATGACAAAGTATTGTTGTCTTCTTGTCCAGTACTTAAAAGTAATGATATTTTGTGTTCTATGACAAAATGTGTTTCTGCTGAGGACTGGAAATAACTCAGCAAAGGAAGTATTTTAGAAACCATCTGAGAAACTTCCTTCAGGGCTGAGCAGCAAAGCGCAATGCTAGACAGCTGAGAAGGTTGTAAAGGAAGGATTTTTATAGGGTTCAGTATCCACCTGTGTCATATCCAGCCATGCCAGTAGAAAACCAGAGTACAAAACACTATAGAGAGCCATCTGCTGCTGGGGGTATTAGAAAAACTGAGGAGAAGAGATGCCTTTTCTGTTTCCATGGAGAGAGTTTGGTCCATCCACCCTGACTCAATGCCTACCTCAGTGTGAAGCAGAAAGAACTACTGTAATTTTTCTCTTCTTACATATGTGACTCTCCGTGGCATCAAATTCTGCCGCCAGAAGATCTGACAGAATATCCTCTTGTAAAGTGGTTGCTTCATGCTTCAAGAAGCCCTGCTTACCACACCACATATCACAGCTTCTTCGGCTCAACAATGACGTGGAATTACACAGAATTGGGTGCAGTACAATTAAAATCGATCAAAATGCTTTAGTTGACACTGAAAATCAAAGCCTAAAAGCACAAGCAACAGAACAGCTCCTTTCCTTCTTGCTCAGACACTCCCATACCAGCATCTTTCCTCCCCGTACACAGTGATGTGCCTGGCTCCCTCTCACTCACTCTAACTACTTGAGTCTGACCTTATGCACACACATAAGCTTACTTACGTGAGCAGCTTTACAACATCAGGGAGATTGCTCAGATGAGTGAAGTTTTGTAAGGAGTATTCTTGGAAAGTGAAGTAACTGTCATTCTGACTACAGAGAATTATTATTCTAGAGTGCTCTCAGAATTTAATACAGAATTTTCAATGCTCTACAGACTTCAAAATTATTGTATAGAATTTCATCACGAGAGCATACCTGATATAGGATAATGCAGACTTCTTTGATATATCCTATAGAAAGAATCTTAAAACGTATTTTCAATTTACTGGTCTAGTGCCTACCATTACATTTGAACAGACTTTCAGTGCAAGAGGAAGGCGAATCTCTTACTCTCTGTAAATTGTTTTTCCGCAGGAACAGTTGACAAGGTGCCGTCGTTTCGTTCTCTTTAGGAAAGGAGGCGATGCAGCCAAAGCCATTATAAATTCCCTTCAGTGGCTCAATACACTCTAGTGACAACATGATTCAAATTCTCTGCCCTCACACAAATGCCAAGCCTGAGACAAAGTCATGTATCGCCAACACAGCATGAGCCCAGATGGGGGGAACACTACAAAAGCCTTAGGATCTACTAGTACTTCCATTCTAACGTAGTCCTAAAGACAAGTTTCATGTCTCTTATAGCACCCACTATGCAAAGACTCCATAGCAACTTTGTAGTTATGGAGGTGAACAAAGAAGAAATAGCAAGGACTACACCTGGACGAAAGAAATAAGGACATGGGCTTTTGCAAACATTATCTAGAAACTCACCTTGGTGAGTAGCAGTACACGTTTCTGCAGCCGTCTGACCAGCGCTTCGTGCTGCTCACGTTTCTTCTTCTCATCCAAGAGCTGGCTCTGAATCCGTAGTATTTCTTCCTGTAGCTGCTGCCGGGCCTTCTCTAGTATTCGGGCACTAAGAAAGATAACACAGACCTGTGAAATCTTGACCACTGCCTCTTAGTCAGACAGATCAGAAAAGCCTGAGAGGAGAAGCATCACTATGACACCAGGACACCAGGGTTGGTGCCGTTTCATCTTACAGCTGCACCACTGGAAACCGAGTAGCTGCAGTCTTATTATCAGCTGTTCTCAGAAAAAGGTATGAGATAAGAACTATCCCAGTGACAGCCTTCTTGTTCAGCACAAGACAATTACCGGAATCTCACATATACAAAGCATTTAAATAATTGCATATCTATTTCAAAATCAATCAACTTGCCTTTGAGAAGATGCCTTGTTTTCAAAAAACAATGCACAATCTTGGGTTCTACTGTATCTTTTAATCTTTTTCTAACAAAGTAAAAGTAAAACTGAGGTTTAACGTGATCTGCTTTGACAGACAGATAATACTCAGCAAGTAATTATAGCCACCACCTGCACATTGCTCTTGCCAGCAACCTATACTGGAAGAGAAATGTCTTCTGAGGCCAGGTGATTAGCACTTCTTTTGCAATGTGGACATGATTCTCAATTTAGCCAGAATAGCTTGCTACCTCCTCATCTCTCTGTGGTGATGTGCATGACGTGGTGATGCACAATTATCCATGTATTCCTGGAGCTGTTCTTCATGCATGCCCTTCAGACACTCAGTCTGCTGCTGGGACACTAATGGACAGCTGTTCCAAGGCACACATCAAGCAGCTCATCACAGATCAAGTATGCTGGCAAAGTACTTGATCACTAACAAACTAAGAGTGAAATTATTCTTATGATTGTTAAGGAGTCAGTTCATAATTTAAGTATGACAAGTTTATCTAAGACTGCGCTACCTTTAAGTACTTAAAGAGTGAGCAGGACATGAAAAAAAAAGTATTGCACACAAGTCAATTTCTACCCTCAAGCAAGCCAGAAAGATCAAAACCAACATCTCTAGCTTCCTCAGGAACAGATCTTTGTTTCTCTGATGCCAAAAAACATCACTGGAAATTTTATGACTGCTTCAGAGGGTATTCTTTATCATTGTAATTAAAAGAAAATAAATAAAAATGCTTTTAAATAAAATAGCACTATTCTTAAGGTACTGTTCAGATAGATCTGAAAGGGAACATTGCCTTAAAAGACATTCTTAGTGTAAATCAAATACATCCTGCACTGTCAGATCACCAAATTGTACTTCTTGGGAAATTTATGTAGGAATTCACCAAAATCCCCAAGCAGCTGTCCCCCTACCTCAAAATCCTCCTCCTTGAAGAAAAATATGCATTTCAAAAGACTGGATGAATTCGAAGCCTGTTTAGAGCTCCAGTTCAATTTGGAACCATTCACAGACCAATTTAATAATCAGGACTGTGAAATAGTCTCTTCATTGTTGTATTCAGGTGGGAAAGTTCATCAAGAGGGCTTCAAATCAGCATTTGAAAATGGATAATTTCATTACCAGGGCACCACTACTTCCTTGGTTCTGTTTTAATTAATCACTTAAAAAGGGAACCTGTGCCCAAGAGTAGTATCTGCAGTGATGGAACATGAATCAGTGCCAGCCTTGCACTGGATGCTCCCTTCCCCATGACACCTCAGCAAACATCTCACATTCAGTCTTGTGAATACTTAATAGAAACACTAACCTTTTTCTTACTGAACAATGCAATTCCACAGGATAAAGCAGAGAATCAACTCTTTTCGGATTCTACAAATTAAATTCATATAAAAAAAATTTCCTAGAAGCCAACATCCAAATATGACAAATAGCAGGTTGAACCCTGGCATACTGTGAAATACAGGATAAAATTAAGTGGTATAACCGAGACATCAAATGTCATAAGCACATATATGTCACTCAAGAAGTGATTATGTGCAGTGTACAAAAACCACATTATTCAGAAGTTAGAGTTGCCAAATTATAAAGCTACCCACCACTGCTCTCCAGCTCATCCTTTTGTGGGAGGTTACCACTTTGCAGTATAGCTAGCAAACTCAAATGTCTGCTCACACCTCAGCTGCCCAGTTCACCAATACAGCACCCTAGACCTTACGCACCCTTTCAGGGGCAACTTAGGCTGACCATAATTTCCAGTAGATGGACACAACTTAGGTCATATCTTAAAATTAACAGGAATAGTCATCACACCACGCCCCTCAAAATTCTAGGCTTAAAACACTTATCCCTTTTCCATGGGGCTTGTACTAAGACAGACTTTGCTAAGCTTGTGCTAAGACAGATTTTACGCCCATGCATACGTTCCAGCCTACCAAGTTTGCAACAGGTCAGCCTCCAATACAAAGCAGAAGGGATGGGTGAGACCAGGTAACCTCAGATACCGTCTTAAGATTCATAAAGTTTGTTCAACAACACCTTTTTTATGCATAGGGTAAATACAAGTACAAAAATGTCATCAACTGTGTTATAGCAAATTAAACCACACTACAGAAACCTTACTGCAAATACTATTTGCTCTATCAAAGGAAACTTAGTCCTGATTAGAGTCAGAACAGAAGAAAAAATGCAAACATAAGATTAAATACTACAAAACAGGCAGAATCTCACATCTGACTATTGCAAAATATTTTGATAGGACAATGGAGAAATCTTTTTTCATCTAATCTCTCAATATTGTGACCTATTTCTATAAATGCTGAGTGGACTGATGAATTATGATTGAGTTGACATTCACAAAGAAAAATGAGATGTGCTAGGTTTCCTTCTTGAAATAATGAAAAATATTTGAGATTCTACATCTCATGGAGAGTACAGACATTCAACCACATACAAACCTCTCGAACTAGATTGGAAAATGACTGTTTTAAAACTGCAGAAAACTTAAGCAAAGACAGACAAATGGGCAATTTCCTCAGCCACTGCATGCTCTTTGGAAAGAACACCATCATCTGTTTATATTTCAGCCTCAGATCAAATGTGATGTTAATGTACATAAAATTTAAATGCCAGAGACATCTATGAAAGAAGAGACAATACTCAAACTCTCAGAACTGACTCTGTTACCATAGGTTTCCATGCTATAGAAAGCATGAAATTCAACTTCCTTACAGCTCTCCACACCATGCCAAAGCAAATTATTGACATTCTTCCTTTTTTAGGACAGATTGGTAATTCTTCCAGAAACTGCACCAAATACAATATAAATTGTCTCTATAGGAAAAAAATCCCAAAAGAAAGCTATATACCTTATTGACACAAAATAGGATTTGAAAGTAGGTGCCCAGCAGCAAATGCCATTAAAGTTAGACGTGGGCGCTCTTCTTCCACACTGATGACACCTATGGATTTTCAAAAGTAATTCCTCACTCAAAACTAGCATTAAAAAAATAAAAATAAAATAAAATAGACCCAAAGTTCTCTATTCAACATAAGCTTGGAGAACTGGCTTTTTTAAAAATCTTTGCAAGTTCAAAGTAAACCTTTTAAGCCTTAAAGAGAAAAAGCAATTTCTGTTTATCAGCCTATTAACGTTCCTTGTTCCACATGCCAGTGAATGAGATGCCAACATCTTTCTGTTCTGAGTTGCTGAGACTCTTCATACTTTGCTCTTCCCTTCTGTAATCCACTTTAATGTAATCTTAATGATAAAACTCCATTTTTCCAGAATGTTCTTTGAAAGACTGAGAACAATGGTGGCAGAGAGTGAATACTGAAGCTATAAGATACATTTTAATAATCTCCTTCAAAAAATTACAAAATAGTCGACAGCTTTCCCCCCATCCCAATGATCCATAAAACATTATTTGAATCATTCCATCCTTTCAGGAGCCAAGTTACCACCTCAGAGATACTAAAAAAATAACAGGGAAAGCAAAGAAGACGCCAGAACCAGTCTGTATATCAGCCCGAGAGAGAAACAAGAGGTCCACAGCGGCACAGAGACAATTAGAAGAGCAACACTGTCTGAGTCATGATGCAACTCGGGAAAAGATGAGACTTGCACATACCCGGGCCAACTGGCAGAAATGAGGATTGCATCAAAGAGAAAGCATCGAAAACCAGAGAGCGTGGATGTGAAGAACACTGAAGATACACAGAGCGGAAAACACAATGACAGTGCTATTGCACATACATAACAGAAAAAAGAAACACACTGCAACTATCGACATCTTCATGACAGAGTCCAAAATAAAAAGGTTAGCACACGAGCTAATGAGGCAAAAAGGAGCAAGGGAAACTGTTTTGTAGCAAGGCATTTGGATGAAGAAAAGCACACCCATTCCTGAGGCTTGACAACTTGCAACCTTCTCAACATATCTACACATTTATAGACAGTACACAAAGACATAAACCAGACTGGAAACTCATAAACAGACAGCTTGAACAAAAATGTTCTTTTTCATTCCAGTGTTTGTCCCCCAGGTTTTATAAGCCAACATGAAGACCTAAGTAGCAGCAGGGTAACTCCAGCATGTCTTCATATGGGCCAGGGGCCAGCAGCAGAACACCCCTGTCTGTGCCCTCCCTCAAGGCTCCTTCCAGCCTCCAATTTCTGGCACAGACTTCTTCCCTCCTCAGCCTCTGCCTAACCCGCCTCGACAGGAACCACCACCATCTGGGATGGGAATTAAAAGAGAAAAACAGAAGGGAGAAGATGATGACAAAAATAGTCTGACTTAAAAAGGGACAGGACACAGGAAAGAAAAGGTGGAGCTTGGCAAAACAGAAAAATTTCCATCTTATGTTAAAAAGGAAAAAAACCAATCCATTATAAAATGCTGCTGAAAAGACAGATGGGAGCTCTGAGAACACTGCTGCAGAATGGAGCTGCCTAAACCAATAAAATTAAGGCAGGTAAACTAGAAAAACAATCAGGAAGGAGGAGATGATTTTAGCACTACAAGTATTTCAGCTCAAAAGTCAAAGGTTTGGGTGTTAACTTTTACTAAAATCAGATTGTTTCACATCTTATTCTGCTTCCTTTCTTCTTCACATACAGAACTGCAAATGTACTGAAGCAGCAGCATCCATCCCTGCTCCCAAACACTGCGCTGCTCCTGTGACGTACACAAGTGGGAACTGCGGAGGTCAATATTTCCATGTTATCTGTTATTTGCTTACTACATTCAGGAGACACGATACAAAATATTAACATCTTTAGTGGAATTTATCACATGGGCTATATTTTATTTAAGGCTTTAACTCTACCTTATAGAGAGCCATAGAAAATACTGCTACAGAAAATACTACACAAAACAGTCAGTAGGAAAACAAGCTTTCTTCTTGCTATTTATTTCTCCCAAATCTTCAGCAAACATTCACAAACTTTCTCTTGGTTCACACTTTGTATTTTCTCAAAGACCTTTTATATAATTCACCATCATCAGGCTTCCATAAATCACAAATCATTCAAAAATAAGTACTTCATACATCACGTTGCTGCTCTACATACAAGTAAGACTTGAACCATACTGAATTTATAATGAGGGAACGAGATAAAGATAAATTATTTTGCTAGTGTGGACAGATGAAACGGGTAAGAAGCAGACAGATGTTTGGAGCCTTACTGGTACACTAACAATATGTTTTATCATTGGGACAGTATTTAATTTTACTCTCTAACACAAATATCAGGCTCAGACATGCAGTTCCTTCAAAGTGAATAGTTACAGAACAGAACTAACACAAATTTTATGTCCCAGCCCCGGTACCATCGCCATAACTGATTGGCAGGAGTTAGGATTTACTAAAAGAAATTCAAATCAGGCACACTCTGCTTCCTTTCATCACAGGGACAACACACTTGCTGCAACACACTCAGCTGACCGCAACAACCCAAAGGAACCAAAACCAGGAACATTGCCAAAATGCGAAGGCCAGTGTGGCTCTATCTGAACAGATATTTAATCAGCCACTTGATGTGAGATTTACTGTCACGCTAATAAACATGCTTTCTGCATCCACCATCAAGATGAGAATGAAAGCAATGTCTTATTTATGAGAGACTTCTGTGGTTTATTTTGGTTTTAAGTTGACACATGAATAGTTTGTCAAATATATCCATCACTGAATTCTGAAATGTAAAATATTTCAAGGGTGAGCTAATTACAAGCATAAACGTCCTTCTTCTGAGCCTCCAAACCTGAAGGGTTCATAAGGCCAAAGTTTCTATTAAAGGCATGTATTTGGTGAATAAAACTTTTACCAGTATTTAAAAATCACTAAACCCCCATTGCTTGTTGTATGCTTACTAACTTGAAAATGCTGCCGTCTTCAGCAAAACTGGCTACAGGAGAAATCAAGCTGATAGTTGAATACACAAAGTGATTTATAATAGCTTCTGTAGACAAATCTATTAAGGGCTTTCGGTATGTCCAAATGCTCATGGCTCTTGTTCTGAATCAAGAAGTCAGACACATCTGCACCCTGAGCAAACCTATTCCCTTTGCAGTGCTTGGTAGAGAAGCAAATACTAAATGTTCTTAATAAAATGCAAATAATTAAAAAGAAGGAGTTAAAAACAACAGTCCTCTATGATTATTAACACAGCATATAGCCTGCACAGCATGTATCATCTATCTCTGTATCATAATTTTGTATGTGGCATTTGGCAATTACGAAGGACTGCCTATTTTAAAGAGCATGCACCGATAAGGATTTTCCACTCCCACTCTGAGATAAGAATAATCCCCCTCATACAAGTTAAAAGTGTCTTTCCAACACTGCAGAGAACAGGACGCACACTACGGCGATGCCTCCTGACTACAGACTGATACATCAAACTGAGCCAAGACGTTCAATAAATTGTTCAAAATGCATTACAGTGAGTTGGGAAGGGAGTATCTCCATTCTGAGTATTTCAGTAAGAGAGTCACGCTCATTTGGTCCCCTTTGCAGGTTCTAGTTCTTGCTCTCCTAGCGACACTGACCGATGAGGAAGCTCAGTGCCTGTGCGAAATAATGTCAGTGCTTAATGCACGGAGCTTCAGCACCAAGAGATGGCAAATGGCTGCTCCCTTCACCATCCCACCCCACGCCAGCTTTGAACATTCAGTGCAATGCAAGGGAGTAAAATACTGGAGAAACGGAACTGTCATAGGAGAGAAGAAAACAAGCAAACAAAAAAGCCCCCAAAAAACAACCCCAAGGAAGAATTTTGAAAGAAAACCTTTTCTCCAGCCAGGATTCAAGCATCCTCTCTGCAGCTGGCTTTATTTACATCATCTAATTCAAATTCTAAATGCTTCAAAGTGTTATTACACTTTTTTTCTTTGAAAACATAAATGACAACAACTGAAACAAAACTGGGAATGAGAAAACTCAAAGATTGAAATAATTACTAATCAAAGCAGAGGCCTGTACATGGGATGGTGAAGTCACTGGCCAGCCCTACCCAGTAATTTCTCTTCATGTCGACTCTGATGAGTTTTATATTTCTAACATTTCATCAATTTGAATCACTAAATTCAATTTGCATTCACAGATAAACAGAGAGGGAATAATAAATACTCTCATCTGACCTTGAAGTGTGAGACAGAAAATTGCCCTCCATAATTTCATTTCAATCTGAACCATAATGAATAATGCAGTCAGCCCCATCAGTTACCAATCCATAATCACACTTGTGGACTAGATGAACTCACGGCTGTGCCTAAATACGATGAAGTCAAAACTTCTCACTCTTTTTGTACTAGTCTTTTTCTGCTTCACTGTCCTTCCCCACCAAGCCCACTCACCCCCAAATGCACATGTCAAGGATTTCAATTTGTTGCACAGTCAAAAGTAGGAAGTGAAGTGAAAGCATGGCATAGTTTTCTCAACCCAACCCAGTATTATGTGAATTGTAAAAAATCTCCCCTAAATGCTATAAATTCGATAAGTATTCTCCCTCCCAACAAGCTGTCAAGTCACAGGCCCAACTCTCCAGCACTGGTGTGAAGCACAGCCACGCAGCACAGACAGCTGGCGACATAAACATCACAAGTGACTGAGAATATTTCCAATTTCTGTTATACATTCAAACCAACACTTATCACGAGAGCGGAAAAGTCATCTGGGAATAGGCAGCATGAGAGCTGAAGAGCTGTAAAGGATAAAAGACTGATAGGAGTGAAAAAAGGAAAATTTGCTTCAAGTAGGGCAAGAAGTGAGCAGGAGTATGGTTGCGCTGAACCAACTTGTCAGCAAACAAATCTGCTAAAATTCTAGGCTCTTGACAGTTAGATAATAGCTTATCTTAATAACATAAAGAGGGTCAAAGTGTTTAGATGAGAAAAACAAAACATTAAACCCTCCATTGCAATATAGCAAGTGAGCCCTCACAGACTCGTGACTCATTACAGCTTCATGAAGGTTCTGCGGATCCGTTTCAAATGACCTTTTCCAAAGAGACCTCATTTCCAGTGTGCATTACTGTACTCCGCAGTGAAATGAGTATTGAAATGAGCATTGTATATTACTGTTCAGTCACTTTTTTTTTTAATATCTGAATCTAAGACTACCTGAATGAATTTACAGAAACACAATTGTCTAAAATATTTCTTGCAGAACAATTCAGTGATGGACCCCCACCATAATTCTCACTGAACTTCAAACCTACGGCTCAGCATTTCAGCATCAGGCTTTTGTCAGTGAAAATCCCTCCAGGTTATGTCATGAAAACCTGTCTAGGTTTTCACTGGGGACTCAGAAGAGAATTCATAACGGATACTTGTTGACAACAAATAAACCCAAACAATTAAGTACTACCCCCTAGCACTTACCCATGGGACATTGGCGCAGGTAAAAGTAAAGGAATGGTTGAAAAGTCACTTAGCTAAGACAAGCACTCTGACAGACTGCTGTTCTTGGCTTTTCTTTCTCACAAACACCAGTTTAACTTCATCTCATATTTGCCTCCCACCTGCTTTGACTCAACTTACGTCAAAGCAGTCTACCATGATCCAAGCCATACTAAGCAGAGCATTGTAATAGACCTGCTAATTGTTAAATCCAAAATATGGAAGCATATTAAGACTGCAAAGGTCTTAAAAATTCCATGACCAAATAACCTGACCTGTAACCATGAATTTTACACGTTGCACTACGTCTTTCGGCATAAACAATGTGACATGGTAATATATGATCTTTTCTACCATGCTCTAATAACAAATCAGGATTCGCTGCTAACTGCATCTGTTTTCTGCAGGATCTCCGCCTCATTTGCTGCAGAATTTGGAAGATTAATGAAGCGCAGAAATTGCTTAAAGAGAATGGTCTCACATTAAGGCAACTGAAATTCTCCCAAAAAATCTGGTTCCAATTCTTGCCTATGCCAGAGTTCCTAGCTGGTACCATGAACTTTTCAAAGGTAGTCCCTGGTGCTTAGTCATTAGGTAGTCCTTCGTGTTGAGCTCAAGTCCTGGGCACTGACACTACTGCTGAAATCAGTAGCAGCTACTCATAACATATGAGGCCCTGGGTAATGCTAAGTGTTTTGAAAGAACAAGTTCTAAATATTCCAGAATGGCATCCCCAAAATAAGGCTACACTTTCTCCTTGGTTTACATCTGGTATAGCAGGGCTAGCATAAGAAATAACTAACAAATTACTAAATTTTTCTGTAGAAAAACCATGAACAGCTGCTCATCAAGTTGACATAATCCACCATCTCTGTGAAGTGAAACAGGAATCCTGCATAGGATAAGAAACTAGACTAAGGAAGTGCCAGGTGACTTTAATTCTGGCATTTCCTACCCTCTGAGAGCTTCACCTTGCAACCTTGTTGTTGCCTTCGAGGTATCTATTTTCCATATGGGGCAAATATTACTTTAAAATTGAAAACAAACAAACCAACAAAAAACCTGCATAAAAGCAAGATCATCTATCTAATAACAAGAACGAGGAAAAAGAGTAGAGTTAGCTGAAACTGCCCCCAAAACATTCAGTGTGGGGTGAGCTTCATCCCAGTTAAATTACTTTTCATTCTCTTATACATCTATTTTGGGCATGTACATAAGCAAACACAGACTCACAAAGCAGAGAAGAGGTGGTCTCCAGCCATCTGGTGTCAGATAATGAGACTAAAGAGACTGAGATCTTTCCAAGCTAGACTGTCACACCATGAATATCTGCCATTCCTTTTGCAGTGGCTCTGCAGCCCCACCCTCCGTAAGCCCAAGAAATACTGCACAACTGCACACTCTCACTCCACTCAGCCGGTATATTTGGGCAGCTGAGCAGAGGCAAATTGCTTTCTCAGACACTGTTTCCAAGCAGTGATTTCTCCCCATGAAAAGTGTATGTCCAGATCAGACTTACTAACGAAGTCCTGCTAACCTTCCTGAAACATTCTGTGGATGTCTCTTTTCCTTGTTACCACCCAGAAATCCACAGCACTATTTGAATCTTCCACTGGACTGCTGACACTATTAGGACTTACTTGCAGGGCACAGAGACCCACTTTCCTCTAATTTCTATCCCCCAAATTAGCTCAAAGAACCCTGAAACCAATATAAGACAAGAGGAATAAAGCTGTCACTGTGGAAGGAGAACTGCCAGAACAACTACATTTATAGCCCTGTTACATCAGTTCTTCTGCATCAATATTTTTAAATGTTTAATAAAACAATACTACATGCTACACAATCTTTCTGTAATGAATACTTTATACAGAAACCAGTCAAGTGGACAAGTAAATAGTCTTATTGCAGCAGTTTTAGGTTTCAAAATCACCAGATAAGCAGAGAGGTCAGATGCTTTATTTTAGCGTGAAGTTGTGACAGGAAAATAAATTCAAAGACATGGCAACCAAGTCATTTTGGTTCTGTACCATTCATAAAAGAACAGCTCTGTTCAATGTAATTTGGTTTCAGCCAGCTGGTATCACAAATCACACATCAACCAGCTCCATGTGCCAACACTGAAATGTTGGAGGGAAGGGATGGTAGACCAGCATGGATTCAACAGGTGTGGTGTAAAGAGTTTCTGCCCTCCGCAGCGCAGCACCATAATTCATCACTGTCGTGGTTTAACCCCAGCTGGAAACTAAGCACCACACAGCCACTCACTCACTCCCCCGCTGTGGGAGTGGGGAAGAGAGTTGGAAGGGTAAAAGTAAGAAAACTTGTGGGTTACAATAAGAACAGTTCAATAATTGAAATAAAATCAAATAATAATAATTTTTTTAAAATTGTAATGAAAAGGAAAATAACAAAAAGAGAGAGAAATAAAACCCAAGAAAAACAAGTGATACAAATGAAAAAACATTGCTCACCACCAATCGATCAATGCCCAGCCTGTTACTGAGCAGCAGCCCCCCAGCCAGCTTTCTCCCTAGTTTATATGCTGAGCATGACATCATATGGTATGGAATATCCCTTTGGCCAGCCGAGGTCAGCTGTCCTGGCTGTGTCACCTCCCAGCCTCTGGTGCACCCCCAGCCTCCTCGCTGGCAGGGCAGCATGAGAAGCTGAAAAGTCCTTGACTTAGTGTAAGCACTGCTCAGGAACAACTAACACGTCAGTGTGTTATCAACATTATTCTCATTCTAAATCCAAACCACAGTACTGTACCCACTACTACGAAGAAAATTATCTCTACCCCAGATGAAACCAGGACAATCACACAAGCATTCAGATTGTTTCCTTGGTGCTTTTAACCCAGCAATTTTACACTCGATTAAAACACAGTAGGAGTCCTTGCACAATCAGTGAGTATCTCAGGTGTAGGGTTTGTAACGGCTCATACTATCACCATCTGCGTCTGGAGCACCACATCTGTATCTGGAGAGATGCAGAACTTACCTCTTCCTTTCCAAGCCAAACATCAGCGCCAGTGAAGTCAAACAACAGCCACCAATGTAGACTGCATGAAAGCTCTCTTTGGTCTACTCTTCCTCAGTTTCCTGTGGAATTGCCTATGACATGTTTTTTGACACAGTGATCGATTCAACACTCTTCATCTCTCTCTTTCTTGGGATGTGGAAGAAGCGCAGCCTTTTTTCACCTTTGTGGGAGTCTCTCCATAGCAAAACAAACACAATTACAATGCTACTTTGTGGGATACCAGTGCTGTTTGCAAACATTGCTTACTACAATGCAAAGCAATACCAAGTGTTGTGTCATTCCCAGGAAAGGACGGCATCTGTCAGACCCTCCAGTCACACCAGGATCGGTTCTGCTTCATCTGCTCACTTCCCAGCTCCCAGCCCACAGTGATTTGGGCATGCATTTCTAACACAGCAATCATTCTTGCTCCCATTCTGCCCTTTAATACTCACTTGACCATACTGGCATCATTTCTCCCCTCTCCATTTAATGGAGAATAATGAAGACCAGCCCTGATAAATCTTTACCACCCAAACTCTCATGCCCCTGTCAGATATTACTCTGGTCAGTACTCAATAACTAGGAATAACTGATTTGACGCAGAAAATCAGATGTTTAACCACACTAGGTTCTGCTACAGCAGTCTGAGAAGAACAAAAACAATCGTGAGTCTGCAAAATTATGAGTGACAGGAGGTGAAGACGGAGCAATTGTTCACTGCCTCTTTCAATAGAAGAACTAAAATTAATGGAGGAAAATTCATCATGGACTACTAAATACAAAAAGGTATCAATTTCAGCTCAAGAAGTCTTTAAGCTTCAAACTGAGGAAAACGTGAGAAGTATCACTGCACATATGCTCCTTCATTAGACTTTCCCAAATTTCTGGCATTGATTCATTGGTTCAGGTTGATTTTTGATCTGATTGCAAATCTGGGGGAAAGAGTTAAAAAAGAGGATTTGCTTATTTTTAATGCACAGCAACAGATCACATCTAACTTATATTTTACTCAGGTGCACATTTTTGTTGCATCTTCTTAGGTGAATATGTTGTCATTTAATCTCTTTCATACACAAGTTGTATTCAATTTCCAAACTATAAATTAGTAGCCAGAAAAAAATTTCTGTTCTCACAGATGCAGTTTGCCAGCTCTTGGCTATGGCAGCAAGTGGTCCAGATGATCAGTCTCTGCTACCATAAGCTTGCCATGAACAAAAAAGGATTCAAAAACTGCCAAAAATCTCCTAATATGTAATAATTAAGGCCATAACTATCCATTGTATTTGAACATACTTGTCTTCAGGTTTTCTCAGTGTTTGGAATGTATAAGACATTTCCACAGAGAACAGCTTCATTCCCTTAGCACAACGTTGCATGCCAAAGGTCACTGCAGAACACAGCTCCAACGAGACCATGACTTCGCCCTGCGGAAAAAGACCTGGGGGTGTTG
>NW_009624693.1:63296-65161 GCF_000690535.1 Cariama cristata | reverse complement strand
TAAAATAATTTTTATTCACTTTTCTGTTCAAGACTAAAAGCCCCTCCTCCTTTCCCTTCCCCAGTAAAATTTGCATGTTCTTAATCCTAGGATTTACTTAAGCAACTACAGAGGATCCTGAAATGGCTTCTCCTCCAACTGCTTTGTCTCCAGCTGGAGACAATTACTGATTTGTCCAATTCTCACCACATATATTATTAAGATCAAAGGCAGACCTCAAAACATTAGCAACTAATTTCAGTGTTATAGTTCTAATAAAATAAAAGTGGGCCACTATTGGGCAACATCTCTTTTGTATGTGGTAACTTCTTTATTGAATTCTGAGGTTTTATTCCTTCCCAGATAGAATTAATCATACTTGCAAGGATCTATGGATTGCTGCTGCTTTTAAATTTGCAGCAGGGTGGCAGCTGGGAGTAATTTGGGTATGTCCCTGGCAGGAGCATGGAGAGAGGCGGAATAGTATTAATAATTTGTTTTTTCTTATTCTAATAAAATTCTGCATTCAGTGTTACAGACTCTTTTTGCAAGGGTCTCCTTTTATCACAAGGCTTGGTAGCAGATGTTTATTTGTTCTGTGTTAGTGCAAGCAAGAGGAAAAGAAAGTGCCACAGTTCAGTCTTCTGGACAGCAGATTTGGATGAACCCAAGAGTTGCCAGGTTTCAGAATTGAGGAGTGCTGAGCATGGAAAGTGGAAAGAATTAAGGGGACAGGGACTAACGCGTCTCATTAATACAGGAGCCAAAGGCAACCGTAATTAATTTGCCCTGGTTGAACTAGAAGATAAGAATAACTGCTTTCTTTTTAAAGTATTTCTATGTTTAGGCCTTGCTTCCCAGAGAAAATATTTGCCCTTTGAGCTTCCAGCACTGGCAAAGAAACTCGATGGTCTTTGAATCTGGACTGAGCAACCGTCTATAAGGCACAATGCTGTGATCAGCCCTGAGGCCTCTACCCTACCCCTCTGCTAGCTCAGGGGCTCTGATGAAGATGAAGGTCTGAAGGAGAGCCTACCAGCCCAGCCTGGGAGCTCAGCCAGGGCAGGGGCATAGGGAGCTGCCAGCACGTGGCCCACGAATCCCTGGTCCTACCACCTAGTCTTGGGACACTCCACCTCCTGCTCATACCCCTTGTAACTGGAAACAAGCATGAAAGGAGGCAGAAGCTGGATTTACTGTGGGGACCCAGATGTCCAAAGCATACGCTGCAGAAAGTGTCTGGAGAGGGAGAGGTGAGCATTAATTTCCTCTATGGTGCAGGTCACCTAAGCTTGAGATTTGCCACCAGTTAGCACAAGCAGACAAGCAAATCAATGATGATGAGAGGACTATGTCTGACAGCGCCTCTTCTGACTTGTATCCCAGTGCTCAGGTCAAGGCTGGAGAAGGACCACTCTCACCAGCAAGATTCATAGCCTAAGAGGAGCCCGTCCCTGGGGCTGTTGGATAGGGCTACCCAGGAGTGAGAGGTGTTAAAGATAAAAGACATAAGCATGAGAGCAAAGCCTAGAAGCTGTGAGAGCCTAGGATCCATCTTTCCATCTCTTCTGAGGTGTGAACTAGCCTCTGGACCACTGCACAGAAGGTGCTCACTGGCATTTCCTCTGGTTGCTTCTCTTCTTTTGTAATGAAGGTGGTTGCTGCTTTCTGAGCTGTGAGTGACCTCCAATGTGGGTAACCCCTCCTGAGTGGGACTTTCCAGGAGCTGTGGGTACTAACAACACCTTGTTAGGAAACCTTAAACAGCAAGAGGTGTGCACCATAGCTCTCGGCTTGGCTGGTGTGATTTTTGTCACTGAATTGCTTTGCAGTGCCATCCTCTCCGTCACCATCCCCTGAATTGTCATGCTGGCCCAAGTGATGGA
>NW_009624693.1:60833-63265 GCF_000690535.1 Cariama cristata | reverse complement strand
GGCGGTGCAGGTGCCTTCGGCTGCCCTTGGTGCCTGTGTCATGGACAGGCTAATTCCCTGTGCCATGAGCCGGGTAGCCAGGGTGCAGTTGTGAGCCCCATCTGTCTGGATGTGCTGCAAGATAAAGAGGATGTCTTAAACCACTGTGGCAAAATTTGTTAGAGCTGCTCTGCCAGAGCCCGGAGTTAAAAGGGGCCTTTTCCCATGTAGTCCTGCCAGAAGAGATGATCACAAACAACTCGCTGTCACTGATCTGCTCTGAAGTCCCAGTTTTTGCAACACCCCGATTTAAACAGTTCCATCCCCCAGCAACTCCAAGGGTACCAATCAACCGGGCAAAGCGTCCTGCTTACAGGGAAAGCTTTGCAGGAGGGACTTGGGTCTCAGAGCCGTAGCTGCTCCATCAGGGCAGCACAGAACAACGCAGCCGCTGCTGAAGTTAGTGCTCTGGCTCCCTGCATCTGCATCGCCTGGGATGACCCTTCTGTCACTTCATGGTGGGCAATGGTGCAAATTGATCTCTTGTGATTTTTTGTTTGGAGGTGACCTTGACATCACCTTTGTGTGACCTTTAATCTTTAAACATTTTTTTTTTTTTAAAGCTGAAATAATACATGGGCTGATAATGTTGTAAAAAGATACGGGTCTGGATTTTCCCCCTGTTTCACGTCTGCAACATTACAGATTTGATATGACCTACCGTAACCATGTTGTGTATGCTGCATAACACGTCATTGCAACTCCAGAGGGCCTCTCAAAGGCTAATCTGAAAGCTGATTTATGGCAACCCACCTCAAACTGTAACAGGCATCAGCTCACTTCTGACACTTTACTAGGTTTCCTGAATTTCTGCCTGCTTTATTTCGGAAGCAGAAGGAAAAGATGGAATTTTTGTTGGATATAGGCCAGCTCTTCAGCTAGTCACTGAAGCTTTGGCAGTTCTTGCTAGATGCGGATTGGGCACTGGATTTGTAGATGAAATATTGCCTAGCCAAGATTTAGTGGCATCTGGCTAGACATTCTTTGCTTCCTAAGAGATTTTCTGTTACTCATCCCAAATACTTTGGTCTTGGATCTGGTATTATCTGACTATAGCTTTTCATCCAGCTACTTGCAGTGAGGTATTTATGTACACACAATCACAGTAGATAAATCTCTTATAAAGAGATAATCATAATCTCTTTAATCAACACACTGTAGTAATCCTCCCTAAACAGACAGGGTGCAGCAAACCTTTTACTAGGTCAGTGTCACCACTGATATTTTCTCTCCTCTTTTGTTCTATGTCAGCTGTGTAGCAGGACGTGTTTCAGAGAGATCAGGAAATTAAATGATCGTGTGTACATACAGGCGCTGATAATATGCATCTTGCACGCATATGCTATTTGGTGATAACAAATCTGAGAATAGCGTGCAAAGGTGAGTAGGAAGAATGCAAACATATCATCATTGTGATTTAGCACATGGCAAATTCCAGTGACTCCTATCTTGGGGCATTCCCTACTAAATCAGCATTTACAATGTGCTTTTGTTTGCTCTTCATTCCCAGAAGCTAACAATGCTGCTGACACTGCAGAAGTTACAATTAAGTTTCTTGTGCCACATGGTGCACATACGTTATTGTAAATGTATTTGTATGAATGAGTTATTGAAATAGCAGAGAACGTGAACTGCACACCTGCCTTCAGCAAACTTTCCTTATCTGGGTTTATTCAGTTGCTGTAGGATCAGTAAAAACATTTCTAAAGAAGAAATGATTCATCCAAGGAACCCTAGCAAGAGGTCAGCTCTGTTCAGACCCACTCCAGAAAATGGAGGGGAATGTCTGACCAGAGGAAAACCAGTGGGGTTACCTGCCTGCAGCCCCTGCTCTGTCCCTTCTCACCATACAGGCACTAACACTTTTGCAGGCATTTTTTAAAGAAGATATTGTTTCTAAGCACATGCTAGGGGGCCAACATGTTGACTACTGCACTGGAGGGACTCCAGGTAAAGCAAGGAGAGCAAATGAGGTTTGGGAAGTTGGTGGCGTTCGTCTAAATTGTCAGACGATGCTATAATTTCAGGCAAGGGTGCTGTAACCTCAGGTTTGGGGCTGTCTGGAGAGACCAAGGAAGTACGATGGGAAAGAAGAGTGCCTCAGGCATCCCAGGGTTTGCCTTAGAAGAGAGGACAGTGTAACCTTTAATGTTTGCTTTCTTTCCCAATTTATAGGTCAGCTTCAGCAGGCCTGCACGCACTTGAAAAAAATGACAAGCTGCGTCCAGTCCCATGGGTCTTACTCATGGGACTAGTCCTTACTCATCGGATCGGCCCCCGCAAGGTCGATGAGACTGCTTGTATGATTGAGCCTTTTGGCAGAAAGGCCTGTTCGTTCAGATGGGATCTGTTTGTTTTGTACACTGTAAAATTGCAACCGTTGCTGGAAGGCA